>NC_091208.1:27706753-27739253 GCF_040958095.1 Procambarus clarkii
TGCTTAGATCTATTTTATTACGTATGAAATATAGCGGTTATAAATTTCAGGGAAATTGGACTGATAGAAGCGAATTTACGAGAGTGATCTAAGGCGGGGCACGAGAGCTGGATCTTGGTAACTTATTTACCGTGTCCGAAATAGTTATGTTTGACATCTCGAGGAAATCGATCGGATAAAAGCAGTTTTTTTTTTTTTTTGCAGGGATATTTCTGTGCGAACCCTAAGTTTCTGGCTGGCCAACTAACTGTTGCTTGTTTCTGTTTTACTTGGGCAGAGTATGAGTATTTATGACTCGTATGGTCGTTTCAGTAAGATTTTGCCTCATGTGTTTAACAACAACTTTTCCTCTCTTGAATCTAAGTTGAAATCTTAATGGGTTTGTAACTGTGCACTGTGTTAGATAATGTTCCAGTGGTCTGTCGGGCATTTCTCCACAGTGCTGACATTTCCTCTCATCTTCCGGAACCTGTAAGCCTATTTCCCATGCACATGGGTATCCAAGCCTGATGCGATGTAAGTGTACTTCTGTTGTTCTACTGCTCAATTTCATCAAAATAAGTGGTTTGCAGTTGGTTGAATTCTTGTACCAACCCGCAGATCCTAATAGCGGAGTTGTGAGAGTAAACTAAGGTGGGGGACAGGAGCTAGAAGTAGGTAACTAAATTATTGTATTTTACTGTGTTCGAAATATAACAGTTTTAAATTTCAGGGAAATTGGACTGATAGTATCAAATCTACAGGGGTAATCTAAGTCGGAGGACAAGAGCTGGAGCTTGGTAATACTTTGTTTTTCTTTCTAAGTGACTTACGCATGTTCTAAATTTTGCAGGTATTTAATTAATAATAACAAACTTACTAGAGCCAACTAAGGCAGGGACAAGAGCTAGAGCTCGGTAACTAAATTATAGTTTTTACTACATCAGAAATATGACTGTTTTTAAATTGGGCTACTAGTAGCGAAACTACACTTATAAACATATAGAGCCGGGTCCAAGAACTAACTTCTGATGAATCTTATTAAAATATCTGCTTAAGTCCGAAGAGTTTATTTTCAATGAGAATGCAGAGACTACTTTAACCCTGAATTTCCATAATAAGATTTCTATTAACAAACTCCTAATAAAACTACTCTCCGAAAATGATCTTGATATGATTTTTTACTAAAACTATACTGAACCCGAAACACTGACAGAGCGGGAACTAAAACTCTGAAAAATTAGGTTTCAAACAGGTTAAGCCTCAGCACTTAGTTTCCAGGTCTGGACCTAGATTCAGGAAGCTCTGTGTATTTCTTCGTAAGTGGGTTTGCTATGAAGGTTCCTAAGTGTGCCCTAAGAAGATGCTTAGGTGCAATTCACGTAGGTCCACTTAGGAAGATATTTGTTGGTTCACCTGCGTGCCGATAGAGGTCATTACTGTGTTTCGTTTGGCCAGTCAGAGAGCAGCAACATTCTTCATATTGAAGATTTAGCGCTGGCTTATAATGTTTTTTCAACTTCTACAGCCAGCACCGACATTGTAGTAAACAAATATGTTACATTTGTTGTTTACCTACGTAATTTTAAGATACTGTGTAGCTGTCCTTGTTGCTCGGAAGATGCGCTGACAATTATTGTATATATTTACTGAATTTACCCAAGGGCTACTAACTATCTAGTGACCTCGAAGAGGACAGAAAGCCGGCGGCTTGTTAAAGGGCCCGCCAACACTATATCTGTGATTGCCCTGTTATCAGTGACTTCATACCAAATGGTATGAGGTACTTTGAGCTCTGTAATTACTTCATACACTCAGGAATATTGGAAGATATTCTTGTGCTGCACCCAGATATTGCCAGTGGAGGCTAATAGATCAGCATTAAGTATTTTGTTCTCTCCTGATTACATGTATGACTGGCCATCCTGTGAGGTGAGGATGTTGGATGAGCTTGTAGCTGGTTTTGGATCTACACTGTGTGGTCCTTCATACAGGATAGGGAAGCAGCACATTGCTATGTATACCTAAACATGTTAAAAAATACAATGTTTGAGAGGAGTCTTGTAGAAACTGGTAAGAGTAATTATAATATAATGTTTCCATGATTCAGTGCTTACCTCTTGTGAAAATCGTGAAGAGTTGTTTAGTCAGAGTTGATTTGTTTTTTGTATTGAGGCAGGTATTTTCTACCTTTACTCCATGTATGTCTAACCATCCTGTGAGATGGGAGTATTAGATAAACTTATAGCTAGTTTTTTATCTACACTGTGTAATCTTCCATATAGAATAGGGTAATAGTACATTGCTGTGTATACCTAATCTTCTAAATAAAAAAAATCAGTAATAAAAATTTTAAATTATAGTTTGTATTATTACAAATACAGTACTGTATTATCCTTATTAAATCATGTTGACCATGGATCATTAAGATCTCATGTTGATATGTAATAGGCATATTTCTTTTGAACTGCTAATCTATGCTAATCATTTTTGAATCATTCATTAAATTGTGCATTATGTCTCAATTTTTCACTTCCTTGGATATACTGTACAGTACAAAAAGATAGGATAAAAATAAACCAGTAATATTTCTTTCATTATATTTTTTATTTAAATAACTGCATCAATATTTTTACAGCTGACAGGATTTGTTTTACCATACAGGTGCATTATTTGTTAAAAAAAAAAATTTGGTTTATTGTTACACACAATGGTGCTACATAGCCTTCCCAGCTTGGTGCCTTCTTTTAATACTTACTTACTGATTAATAAATAAATAATAATAAATACATTTTATTCAGGAAAAGTACATACAGTTGATTTACAAACATAATGTTGGATTTATAGAGAGAGCTAGTACATACAATACCTAAAGCCACTAATACTCAGAGCATTTCGGGCAAGGTGTGGGGGAAAAAACACAGACTAAAACTTAATAGTAATCGGGATTAGGTATAAATTGTGTTGAAAGAAGGAGTAAAAAAAAGGGAGGTAACATAGCAGAAATCAGCAATTGTACACGTTGGTGAACAAACAGCATTGTTTAAAAAATAGCAAGACATGGGTTGACATTTAGAGGGTAAGGTAGGTTACTTGGAGTTAATTAGGTAGTACTTAGTTTTACTCTTAAACTGGTTGAGAGAGGTACAGCCTTTGACATGATTCGGGAGGACATTCCACATTCTGGGTCCCTTGATTTGTAGAGCACTTCTAGTTTGGTTACACACAGCCAAATTGTGTAACAGGAAGAGGTCTTGGACATAAATTTGTTCCATGCCAAATGTAGAGGAATCAGCTGAGTATTCCTCAAATAAAATAAGTTGCCTCAGCTTATAAGGTAAATAAAATAAGCATTTCTCAAATAAGTAGCTGCCTCACCTCACTGCCTAACTGCTACATAGCCTTCCCGGCATGGTGCCTTCTTTTGATAATTACTTGTTCCACACCCAAATTGTATAACAGGAAGAGGTCTTGGACCCCTACTTCCCTCTCTCTTTTTTAATAGTCTATATAGTCATAATTATAGCTTTAAGTATTCAATGAATAAAGCTTTTGACATTTTTACCCTTCTCCTTACCTAACATCATTTGTGCAGGATATTTTTATTTTATGTCTCACCCAGATTTAATTTCAAAATAAAACCAAACTAAATAAATTAGAAATGGGTATGTATAGCTAAGGTACACCCTTACTACTAGGTGAACAGGGGCATTTGGTGATAGTAAATGATCCCATCAGGCAGGGCTCATCACCTTCTCTCATATTTCATGTTCACCAGTGTTTATTTACTTAATAACTACTGGTATAATATCTTGCTATTATAAAACTAATTCTAATATCATCAAACACATATTTACTTCAAGTTTCAAGCAGAGAATGCATATATAACTAACACGAAGGACTACTCTTCACTAGATTCACCAGCTATAATATTTTGGTCATGTTCCAATATCATAAATCTATCCCAGTGTTATGTAGTAGAGAAAAATTGAGTTATATCCAGTTTACGTAAACTGGCCCCCAACCCGGGACCTCTCTCAGTGTGAAGCCTTAGCACGAAGTTTTGCCCAAACCCAAACCTTAGTGCTAAGGCGTCAAATACCCTACTGTGTGTGGGGGTGGCGGCGACGATGGAGTGGACTGTGGGGAATATACCTGGGATTGGATGCATGAGGAGAAGCCCTGCATACCCCACCAAGAAACTAATCACAAGCAACCCTCATGCTCAGCTTGCTGCTAAATTAAGCACCATAGAGCACATTCACAATATACAAGCTGAAAACAACATTGCACAGACCATATACACTGACGGATCACTCAATACAGCTACAGGAAGTGCTGTTATTGCTCATCAGCCCGATGGCAGCACAATTCAAAGAAATATCCGAATTAGTAACTGGGCGTCCACAATGCAGGCCGAGTTGGTAGCGATACTGGTAGCACTCGAAATTATTGACAACACTGAAGTAGACGACAGCTTAATTATTTCTGACTCCCTATCCTCACTACGAGCAATAAACAGTTTGCAATCAAGTAATAACGTGCTTGTCTTGGAAGCTAGACGTAGATATGTAAGAATACTTAGCAAGAGGGTAAATATAAAAATGTTGTGGATTCCTTCTCACATTGGCATGCAGGAACATGACAAAGTTGACGCCCTTGCTAAGGCTGCAGTAAATAAAGACAGTATTGAATGGAATCTTGAGTTATCAAATCGGTCCCTTAAAAGTGTCATTAGACGAGAACTCCTAGATGGATTTGAAGAAAGTAGAACAGTGCAAACTGGAACTAGTAGGTCCATTGTTCATCACAATGAAATGTGTGAAGTAAAACATGTGTATGGGGCAAGTAACAAAGTCAGTAGACTAACAGATGTTGTCACAGCTCGTATAAGACTTGGCTACAAGTATCTCTGGCAGTTCGGCTTGTATAGGGATCTAGATGAAGTAAAGTGTAAAGTGTGTGGACATAGGCAGGTACACACACTCGAACACTATATCTTGGATTGTTGTAAAATTGAGCCTTTTAGAGATAAGTCTAAGCTCACTCTGTATGATATGGCAACCTATCTTATTACCATGGATAAATTACCTGAAATCCTTGCACTGTACCCACATTTTGCTTCCAGTAGATGAACGACATATGAGATTCAGAAACAAGTAGTGTATTGTGAGGACTAATAATAAACAGAAGCTCCCCTATGACTCTGTAATATCCCCATTGGCCAAACTATTATGTATTAACGATAAGACCTACCATTAATGTATGATGACTTACTGTAAATATGTAGCTCTTGTAATAGCACTTTCTCTGTAACTAGCTGACATTGTATCTATAAGGTGTGAAGGATTGAAGAAATTGTTTATGTAATAATCTAAGATGAGGTCTGATAAAGACCTTTTGTGCCCTCTGTAATGCTTTTGCGCTACCGCTCACAGGATGAGTATGGAGTGCACAATAAACTAGCCGCCTTCGGCGGCAACAAATCAAAAATCAAAGGAGAAGTACATAGGACCAAAAATATGGTTATTAGAACCATGAATTTAAAATTAAATAATTTATGTAAAAGTTAATAAAGTACAACACAAAAGCTCTTAGCTGAATATAAGGTTCCTAATGCTGGATTGTAAGTCCACTCCTCTGTGACCTTGATACTGGTAATGGGCTGTGGCAGGTAAGGTCTTGAAGGCTGATCTGGCTCATAAACCGCAATACACAATATACCTGCGGGTACACCCTCACATTTAGCCTGTATAGTTTACAAGTATATGATAGAACAAGCTGCAAGCACTGGTAAGGTTCATGATATAAGACCTACCTCTAGCCTAGTCTTAGGAATATCTCTGCTGTTGCACATAAGGTATAAATTCACAAAGGTATACGGGAATATGCTTAAGAAAATTATTATATGCAATTATGCAATGAAATAAACTAACTTCATAAATTAAGATTAATAGATATGGAAATTAAATGTATGATGAGTAATACTAAAGAATTATATACACAAGATATGGGTATTCTGATTATATGAATATTCTGCAATAAAGAGGTTCATTCACTGAAATTATTAAGTCAGAACTCACTACATGATGTGTTGCCTCGCTTCCTAACGACTCTCAATTTATATATGGATGTATTAATGTCATAAAACATGCTAATTGGCCACTCTACGCTCTAAAACAATTAATAACTTATCCTGAAATTGAGAACCGGAGCCTCTCTGTAGCCAGATGGTGTCTCTCCTGCTGAGACAAGGCTCTATATTTTAATGATGAATTTAGCAGCTTGATGATGTTGATTTGGATGTCACAGCGTTGCTATGAGGATTCTAATTGCTTGTTCATATATGGAGTGCACGTTGTTGCGTCTCACTTGGTAGATGAGGTGGTGGTGGTGGTGGGTCCCTCACTAGCCGGTGGACCTCCACACTCTTCATTTTGGATATATGTACCAGGAATTCGTTCCTTTATACGGTGCAAACTGTCTCCCAGTGTTCAGGGAGTTATCACTGAGGATTATCAATATTTTGTGGGTAAATATCTTGCTGAAAAAGAGTCTCCAGCCCAACACATGAGTGCACTCCTGGATGTAAACACGAGGCCGCCTGGTACTCCACAGTTCTGCTCACCGGTGTTAGCTGGTGGCGTCCCCTCCACAGTGGAGGTGCCGGCAATGATTATATAATGATTATCTTCATTATTTAAACTGATTAGTATGATAAAGTTATATCACAAGATAATTGCTTAGTGGATTTAAAGATTATTAAGAGAACTTCATAGTAACTTTTGTCGTTTAATAAAGATTTTGAAAATACGTCATTCGAAGCTTTTATTTTGGTTCCAATAATGTTTTTGATTACCTGGAAGCTTCTAGAGTCTGGAGATGACACATACAATGTAACATGAGACATTGAGCTCAATAGTGTACTTCACCAATGGTCATGCAGGAGGCTGATGTAGATACAATAGATATGATCAATAAATAATGAATCTGATATGATTCTGATAAATAGATATGATACGGAATAATACATTCCTTAGATAATAATAATAATATTAACATAGGTGGAATTTTCCACACGGGCGGTGGTGGCGGAGGTGGAGGAGGAGTGGGCGGTGGTGGTGGAGGTGGAGTGGGCGGTGGTGGCGGAGGTGGAGGTGGAGTGGGCGGTGGTGGCGGAGGTGGAGGTGGAGTGGGTGGAGGGATCGAGGCAGCAGGACGTGAGGGAGGGGCGGGGGAGGCAGCAGGACGTGTGGGAGGGGCGGGGGAGGCAGCAGGACGTGTGGGAGGGACGAGGAGGGGCGGGGGAGGCAGCAGGACGTGTGGGAGGGACGAGGAGGGGCGGGGGAGGCAGCAGGACGTGAGGGAGGGACGAGGAGGGGCGGGGGAGGCAGCAGGACGTGAGGGAGGGGCGGGGGAGGCAGCAGGACGTGTGGGAGGGGCGGGGGAGGCAGCAGGACGTGTGGGAGGGGCGGGGGAGGCAGCAGGACGTGTGGGAGGGGCGGGGGAGGCAGCAGGACGTGTGGGAGGGACGAGGAGGGGCGGGGGAGGCAGCAGGACGTGTGGGAGGGACGAGGAGGGGCGGGGGAGGCAGCAGGACGTGAGGGAGGGACGAGGAGGGGCGGGGGAGGCAGCAGGACGTGAGGGAGGGGCGGGGGAGGCAGCAGGACGTGTGGGAGGGGCGGGGGAGGCAGCAGGACGTGTGGGAGGGGCGAGGGAGGCAGCAGGACGTGTGGGAGGGGCGGGGGAGGCAGCAGGACGTGTGGGAGGGACGAGGAGGGGCGGGGGAGGCAGCAGGACGTGAGGGAGGGACGAGGAGGGGCGGGGGAGGCAGCAGGACGTGAGGGAGGGACGAGGAGGGGCGGGGGAGGCAGCAGGACGTGAGGGAGGGACGAGGAGGGGCGGGGGAGGCAGCAGGACGTGTTGGAGGGGCAGGGGGAGGCAGCAGGAAGTGAGGGAGGGGCGGGGGAGGCAGCAGGAAGTGAGGGAGGGGCGGGGGAGGCAGCAGGACGTGAGGGAGGGGCGGGGGAGGCAGCAGGTCGTGAGGGAGGGGCGGGGGAGGCAGCAGGACGTGTGGGAGGGGCGGGGGAGGCAGCAGGACGTGTGGGAGGGGCGGGGGAGGCAGAAGGACGTGTGGGAGGGGCGGGGGAGGCAGCAGGACGTGTGGGAGGGGCGGGGGAAGCAGCAGGAAGTGAGGGAGGGGCGGGGGAGGCAGCAGGACGTGAGGGAGGGGCGGGGGAGGCAGCAGGACGTGTGGGAGGGGCGGGGGAGGCAGCAGGACGTGTGGGAGGGGCGGGGGAGGCAGCAGGACGTGTGGGAGGGGCGGGGGAGGCAGCAGGAAGTGAGGGAGGGGCGGGGGAGGCAGCAGGACGTGTGGGAGGGGCGGGGGAGGCAGCAGGAAGTGAGGGAGGGACGGGGGAAGCAGCAGGAAGTGAGGGAGGGGCGGGGGAGGCAGCAGGACGTGAGGGAGGGGCGGGGGAGGCAGCAGGACGTGTGGGAGGGGCGGGGGAGGCAGCAGGACGTGTGGGAGGGGCGGGGGAGGCAGCAGGACGTGTGGGAGGGGCGGGGGAGGCAGCAGGACGTGTGGGAGGGGCAGGGGAGGCAGCAGGACGTGTGGGAGGGGCGGGGGAGGCAGCAGGACGTGTGGGAGGGGCGGGGGAGGCAGCAGGAAGTGAGGGAGGGACGAGGAGGGGCGGAGAGGCAGGGCTGGGATTACCTTCACTAAGGCAAGTTATTCCAGTCCATGTCCGCCACCTTCTGGTTTTTAGACCACATTGTGGGTTAAAGTGCACGTGGGCGGTGCACGAGTACAGTGCACGAGTTCAGAGCACGTATAAGTGCACGTGTTAAAGCTCGTGTCGAGCTTTAACACGTGCAGGTGTCGTACCATTAATTATAACAGGTATAATAATAGATGTGAGTGCGTGCGTGACCGTCCTTCCCCGAGGATGAGCACCAACTGAGCTCCCGCGACCCGATACAACGCCCTCGCATTACATCATCCAGCTCCTCTTGGATTGGCTAATATTTCACCCCTCGACCAATCATAGCTCCCTAAAATGTCACTTGTCCCCTTATTGGCTTAGACAGGTCACGTGATGCAATGCCGGAAGTGTCATCAGAATACACATGAGCGCCATCTTTTCTCCTCATAGAAATATTCACTACACATTTGTAAACATATGAGACCACATTACTTATTTCTATAGAACAGTTTCTAAAGTAAACAAATTATGTCATAGGAGTTACTTATGGAGGAAATGGGTGAGGATTGTCTGACAAGTGCAGAGTAACATCACGTGGCTGACAGCCTTGCGACACTGCACCGTGGCTTGTTGAGCAATGTGGTTATATAGCGTGTTGCAGAGTGATAGGTTTGTATAGCGTGTTGCGGAGTGATAGGTTTGTATAGCGTGTTGCGGAGTGATAGGTTTGTATAGCGTGTTGCAGAGTGATAGGTTTGTATAGCGTGTTGTAGAGTACACATTAGTGTAAGTTAAGAGACCTTTATGTATAGCCTATGTGAGCCTAGTACACATTAGTGTAAGTTGAGAGACCTTTATGTATAGCCTATGTGAGCCTAGTACACCTTAGTGTAAGTTGAGAGACCTTTATGTATAGCCTATGTGAGCCTAGTACACCTTAGTGTAAGTTAAGAGACCTTTATGTATAGCCTATGTGAGCCTAGTACACCTTAGTGTAAGTTAAGACACCTTTATGTATAGCCTATGTGAGCCTAGTACACATTAGTGTAAGTTAAGACACCTTTATGTATAGCCTATGTGAGCCTAGTACACATTAGTGTAAGTTAAGACACCTTTATGTATAGCCTATGTGAGCCTAGTACACATTAGTGTAAGTTAAGACACCTTTATGTATAGCCTATGTGAGCCTAGTACACATTAGTGTAAGTTAAGACACCTTTATGTATAGCCTATGTGAGCCTAGTACACATTAGTGTAAGTTAAGAGACAGTGTACAGCAACACCTACACACCTGAAGCCGTGACGTGGCCTCAATGTGGACCATTTTATAAGTATTTAGTATTGAATCAGCCAACCGTGACGTCATTTATCAGGGCAGCCAATTACCGATGCTGTAGAAATATTACGTTGACGTAACCATCTCCCCAACCAATGAGAATCTCGGGATTAGGGAAGTGGGCGGGGCATTCCGAAACTCAATTACGTGAACAATGTTGCTGTTGTTGTTGCTGGGAGCATTGTTAACGTTGTAGTTAGTGTTGGAATGTTTCGTCGACTATCAAACATACTTTCATAAGTGTATATTATCTCTTGTTCCATACACGGGCCTCCATTCTCCACTACACTGTGGCTCCCTTCCTGTATGTGGACGTGTATAATTTGTGTTATTCCGTGTTCTGACAGACCTTGACACTCACCTTGTATTGTGTTCCGTAGAACTGTTTCCTGTGCTTGCTACTTGACTCCCGTCTCTCTCTCCTGTGCTTGCTACTTGACTCTCCCGTCTCTCTCTCTCTCCTGTGCTTGCTACTTGACTCTCCCGTCTCTCTCTTGTGCTTGCTACTTGACCCTCCCGTCTCTCTCTCTCTCCTGTGCTTGCTACTTGACTCTCCCGTCTCTCTCTCCTGTGCTTGCTACTTGACTCTCCCGTCTCTCTCTCTCTCTCTCCTGTGCTTGCTACTTGACTCTCCCGTCTCTCTCTCCTGTGCTTGCTACTTGACTCTCCCGTCTCTCTCTCTCTCTCTCCTGTGCTTGCTACTTGACTCTCCCGTCTCTCTCTCCTGTGCTTGCTACTTGACTCTCCCGTCTCTCTCTCCTGTGCTTGCTACTTGACTCTCCCGTCTCTCTCTCCTCCCCTGTGCTTGCTACTTGACTCTCCCGTCTCTCTCTCCTCTCCTGTGCTTGCTACTTGACCCTCCCGTCTCTCTCTCCTGTGCTTGCTAGCGAAGGCGAGGAGTGAGATCCTATGTAAATTAGAGGAGGCGGACCTATGTAAATTGACCGCTATTTGTAGATCTTGGTAAGGGAGGCTGCTAATGCCCGGGAACACGTTAGTCATTTTTCTCTGTACAGTCTCAAGAGAATTTACATGGACCATTAAGGCCTGGCCACCTTGGTGTTAGACCCCAAGAGTCGTGGCTCCAGCAGCCAGCCTCTCCTCAACTTGTCTTCCAAGTCTGACGTTGTTGAGCTAATGTCTGGCAGCTCTGTGGTCTTGTCTGCGACTCCCACCGCTGCATTTACCAGCTGTGAACACCTCTCTTGATGTTCAGTACATGCCCAGTGCTGACCTCCTTCGGTAACTGTTCTCTCTCCCCCAGCACCACGTTCTCCCCAGCACCACGTTCTCCCCAGCACCACGTTCTCCCCAGCACCACGTTCTCCCCAGCACCACGTTCTCCCCAGCACCACGTTCTCCCCAGCACCACGTTCTTCCCAGCACCACGTTCTCCCCAGCACCACGTTCTCCACCGCACCACGTTCTTCCCAGCACCACGTTCTCCCCAGCACTACGTTCTCCCCAGCACCACGTTCTCCCCAGCACCACGTTCTTCCCAGCACCACGTTCTCCCCAGCACCACGTTCTCCCCAGCACCACGTTCTCCCCAGCACCACGTTCTTCCCAGCACCACGTTCTCCCCAGCACTACGTTCTCCCCAGCACTACGTTCTCCCTAGCACTACGTTCTCCCCAGCACTACGTTCTCCCCAGCACTACGTTCTCCCCAGCACTACGTTCTCCCCAGCACTACGTTCTCCCCAGCACTACGTTCTCCCCAGCACCACGTTCTCCCCAGCACCACGTTCTCCCCAGCACTACGTTCTCCCCAGCACCACGTTCTCCCCAGCACTACGTTCTCCCCAGCACTACGTTCTCCCCAGCACTACGTTCTCCCCAGCACTACGTTCTCCCCAGCACCACGTTCTCCCCAGCACCACGTTCTCCCCAGCACTACGTTCTCCCCAGCACCACGTTCTCCCCAGCACTACGTTCTCCCCAGCACTACGTTCTCCCCAGCACTACGTTCTCCCCAGCACTACGTTCTCCCCAGCACCACGTTCTCCCCAGCACCACGTTCTCCCCAGCACCACGTTCTCCCCAGCACCACGTTCTCCCCAGCACCACGTTCTCCCCAGCACCACGTTCTTCCCAGCACCACGTTCTCCCCAGCACCACGTTCTCCACCGCACCACGTTCTTCCCAGCACCACGTTCTCCCCAGCACTACGTTCTCCCCAGCACCACGTTCTCCCCAGCACCACGTTCTTCCCAGCACCACGTTCTCCCCAGCACCACGTTCTCCCCAGCACCACGTTCTCCCCAGCACCACGTTCTTCCCAGCACCACGTTCTCCCCAGCACTACGTTCTCCCCAGCACTACGTTCTCCCCAGCACTACGTTCTCCCCAGCACTACGTTCTCCCCAGCACTACGTTCTCCCCAGCACTACGTTCTCCCCAGCACTACGTTCTCCCCAGCACTACGTTCTCCCCAGCACCACGTTCTCCCCAGCACCACGTTCTCCCCAGCACTACGTTCTCCCCAGCACCACGTTCTCCCCAGCACTACGTTCTCCCCAGCACTACGTTCTCCTCAGCACTACGTTCTCCCCAGCACTACGTTCTCCCCAGCACCACGTTCTCCCCAGCACCACGTTCTCCCCAGCACCACGTTCTTCCCAGCACCACGTTCTCCCCAGCACCACGTTCTCCCCAGCACTACGTTCTCCCCAGCACCACGTTCTCCCCAGCACTACGTTCTCCCCAGCACCACGTTCTTCCCAGCACCACGTTCTCCCCAGCACCACGTTCTCCCCAGCACCACGTTCTCCCCAGCACCACGTTCTCCCCAGCACCACGTTCTCCCCAGCACCACGTTCTCCCCAGCACCACGTTCTCCCCAGCACCACGTTCTCCCCAGCACCACGTTCTCCCCAGCACCACGTTCTCCCCAGCACCACGTTCTCCCCAGCACCACGTTCTCCCCAGCACCACGTTCTCCCCAGCACCACGTTCTCCCCAGCACCACGTTCTCCCCAGCACCACGTTCTCCCCAGCACTACGTTCTTCCCAGCACCACGTTCCTCTATCGTTCTTATCAGTCTGGCGAGCAAAAGTTTCAGAAACCAGACAAGAGGCCAGGTCGACGACCGGGCCGCGGGGACGCTAAGCCCCGAAATGCTCTCATCTCAAGGTATATATCTTCCCTCTTGAATAATACGACCATCTTCACAACATTCTGGACCAGAAGCCAAGTGCAGTCATTTATTTAATGTGCTTGGCGAGTGGAGACTCTGCTCGTTCTTACATCCTTATACCAGCCTTATGCTGGTGTAAACTTATACTAGCTACTGGTGTAAACTTATACTAGCTACTGGTGTAAACTTATACCAGCTACTGGTGTAAACTTATACTAGCTACTGGTGTAAACTTATACCAGCTACTGGTGTAAACTTATACCAGCTACTGGTGTAAACTCCTTGTACTGGTAATAACCTCTTGTTCTGGTACGGTTCCTCTCGATAACGGTAGCACACATCCGCTCATCAGGAACCTTGGTCGCGAGTAACAAGAATTCCCGCCTTCCTCTGCAGGGGCGCCTGACGTCATGCTACGTCACGCCCGGGCCGCAACGCCATTGGTCAACCTGGCCAAGCCCCCGCCGCCGACCAATCACGCCCCACCTGGTGCGGTACCCCAGCAGGCACCGAGAACTCGCCTCCGAGAGGGAACTCTCCACTCTCTCAGCTCGTACCGCCATCTTAACGTACCGAGACCTTATGCGTTCTTAACATCTTATGAGTACGAGGCATAAGGAGGTGCCTCGTAGCCTCATCCCAAATAAACTAAAATCGACATTTCTTCCACGTATAAAAAAAAAAAAAATTAAATTTCTTTTAGATATGTAAATATAGGAGAAATATGACATTTATATGTGGGAATAGGAGAATACAGGCTGAACTCAGTACCACGGCACACCCCTGCCCACCACAAGTGACCCCTGCCCACCACAAGTGACCCCTGCCCACCACAAGTGACCCCTGCCCACCACAAGTGACCCCTGCCCACCACAAGTGACCCCTGCCCACCACAAGTGACCCCTGCCCACCACAAGTGACCCCTGCCCACCACAAGTGACCCCTGCCCACCACAAGTGACCCCTGCCCACCACAAGTGACCCCTGCCCACCACAAGTGACCCCTGCCCACCACAAGTGACCCCTGCCCACCACAAGTGATTCCTGCCCACCACAAGTGACTCCTGCCCACCACAAGTGACTCCTGCCCACCACAAGTGACTCCTGCCCACCACAAGTGACCCCTGCCCACCACAAGTGACTCCTGCCCACCACAAGTGACCCCTGCCCACCACAAGTGACTCCTGCCCACCACAAGTGACTCCTGCCCACCACAAGTGACTCCTGCCCAACACCACAAGTGTCTCCTGCCCACCACAAGTGACTCTTGCCCACCACAAGTGACCCCTGCCCACCACAAGTGACTCCTGCCCACCACAAGTGACCCCTGCCCACCACAAGTGACTCCTGCCCACCACAAGTGACTCCTGCCCACCACAAGTGACTCCTGCCCACCACAAGTGACCCCTGCCCACCACAAGTGACCCCTGCCCACCACAAGTGACTCCTGCCCACCACAAGTGACTCCTGCCCACCACAAGTGACCCCTGCCCGCCACAAGTGACCCCTGCCCACCACAAGTGACTCCTGCCCACCACAAGTGACTCCTGCCCACCACAAGTGACTCCTGCCCACCACAAGTGACTCCTGCCCACCACAAGTGACTCCTGCCCACCACAAGTGACTCCTGCCCACCACAAGTGACTCCTGCCCACCACAAGTGACTCCTGCCCACCACAAGTGACTCCTGCCCACCACAAGTGACTCCTGCCCACCACAAGTGACTCCTGCCCACCACAAGTGACTCCTGCCCACCACAAGTGACCCCTGCCCACCACAAGTGACTCCTGCCCACCACAAGTGACTCCTGCCCATCACAAGTGACTCCTGCCCACCACAAGTGACCCCTGCCCACCACAAGTGACCCCTGCCCACCACAAGTGACCCCTGCCCACCACAAGTGACCCCTGCCCACCACAAGTGACCCCTGCCCACCACAAGTGACTCCTGCCAACCACAAGTGACTCCTGCCCACCACAAGTGACTCCTGCCCATCACAAATGACTCCTGCCCACCACAAGTGACTCCTGCCCACCACAAGTGACCCCTGCCCACCACAAGTGACCCCTGCCCACCACAAGTGACCCCTGCCCACCACAAGTGACCCCTGCCCACCACAAGTGACCCCTGCCCACCACAAATGACTCCTGCCCACCACAAGTGACTCCTGCCCACCACAAGTGACCCCTGCCCACCACAAGTGACCCCTGCCCACCACAAGTGACCCCTGCCCACCACAAGTGACCCCTGCCCACCACAAGTGACTCCTGCCCACCACAAGTGATCCCTGCCCACCACAAGTGACCCCTGCCCACCACAAGTGACCCCTGCCCACCACAAGTGACCCCTACCCACCACAAGTGACCCCTGCCCACCACAAGTGACCCCTGCCCACCACAAGTGACCCTTGCCCACCACAAGTGACCCCTGCCCACCACAAGTGACCCCAGCCCACCACAAGTGACCCCTGCCCACCACAAGTGACCCCTGCCCACCACAAGTGACCCCTGCCCACCACAAGTGACCCCTGCCCACCACAAGTGACCCTTGCCCACCACAAGTGACCCCTGCCCACCACAAGTGACCCATGCCCACCACAAGTGATCCATGCCCACCACAAGTGACCCCTGCCCACCACAAGTGACCCCTGCCCACCACAAGTGACCCCTGCCCACCACAAGTGACCCCTGCCCACCACAAGTGACCCCTGCCCACCACAAGTGACTCCTGCCCACCACAAGTGACCCCTGCCCACCACAAGTGACCCCTGCCCACCACAAGTGACCCCTGCCCACCACAAGTGACCCCTGTCCACCACAAGTGACCCCTGCCCACCACAAGTGACCCCTGCCCACCACAAGTGACTCCTGCCCACCACAAGTGACCCCTGCCCACCACAAGTGACCCCTGCCCACCACAAGTGACCCCTGCCCACCACAAGTGACTCCTGCCCACCACAAGTGACCCCTGCCCACCACAAGTGACCCCTGCCCACCACAAGTGACCCCTGCCCACCACAAGTGACCCCTGCCCACCACAAGTGACCCCTGCCCACCACAAGTGACTCCTGCCCACCACAAGTGACCCCTGCCCACCACAAGTGACCCCTGCCCACCACAAGTGACTCCTGCCCACCACAAGTGACCCCTGCCCACCACAAGTGACCCCTGCCCACCACAAGTGACCCCTGCCCACCACAAGTGACCCCTGGCCACCACAAGTGACCCCTGCCCACCACAAGTGACCCCTGCCCACCACAAGTGACCCCTGCCCACCACAAGTGACTCCTGCTCACCACAAGTGACCCCTGCCCACCACAAGTGACCCCTGCCCACCACAAGTGACTCCTGCCCACCACAAGTGACCCCTGCCCACCACAAGTGACCCCTGCCCACCACAAGTGACTCCTGCCCACCACAAGTGACCCCTGCCCACCACAAGTGACCCCTGCCCAGCACAAGTGACCCCTGCCCACCACAAGTGACCCCTGCCCACCACTAGTGACCCCTGCCCACCACAAGTGACTCCTGCCCACCACAAGTGACCCCTGCCCACCACAAGTGACCCCTGCCCACCACAAGTGACTCCTGCCCACCACAAGTGACCCCTGCCCACCACAAGTGACCCCTGCCCACCACAAGTGACCCCTGCCCACCACAAGTGACCCCTGCCCACCACAAGTGACTCCTGCCCACCACAAGTGACCCCTGCCCACCACAAGTGACCCCTGCCCACCACAAGTGACCCCTGCCCACCACAAGTGACCCCTGCCCACCACAAGTGACCCCTGCCCACCACAAGTGACTCCTGCCCACCACAAGTGACCCCTGCCCACCACAAGTGACCCCTGCCCACCACAAGTGACCCCTGCCCACCACAAGTGACCCCTGTCCACCACAAGTGACCCCTGCCCACCACAAGTGACTCCTGCCCACCACACGTGACCCCTGCCCACCACAAGTGACTCCTGCCCACCATAAGTGACCCCTGCCCACCACAAGTGACCCCTGCCCACCACAAGTGACTCCTGCCCACCACAAGTGACCCCTGCCCACCACAAGTGACCCCTGCCCACCACAAGTCACCCCTGCCCACCACAAGTCACCCCTGCCCACCACAAGTGACCCCTGCCCACCACAAGTGACCCCTGCCCACCACAAGTGACCCCTGCCCACCACAAGTGACCCCTGCCCACCACAAGTGACCCCTGCCTACGCAGCACATGGCCACTCCTTCAGTGTTGTCTGGCCCTGGCCACTCTGCGCCTCGCCGCGCTGTGCGTATTGTTGTGGTGGGCGCAGGTGGAGGTGTGGGTGGGCAGCGGGGGGTGAGGGAGGACGGGAGGGCGTGCTTGAGGGCGGGAGGGAGGGAGAGAGGCAGGGAGAGAGGCAGGGAGGGAGGGAGGGAGGGAGAGCGGGAGTGAGAGAGGGAGAGCGTGCTTCAGGGTATACCAGCCAGAAGGCAGTCAGTCGTACATTGAAGTGGTCGGGTTTGTGTGTGTCTCAGCGCCACGCACTCGGTGCCCAACTCCCTGCACAGTCCTAGCGCCGTGTCCTAGCGCCGTGTCCTAGAGCCCCGTGTCCTAGAGCCCCGTGTCCTAGAGCCCCGTGTCCTAGAGCCCCGTGTCCTAGTGCCGTGTCCTAGCGCCGTCTCCTAGCGCCCAGCACTCAGCACACCAGGGAGCTGCTAACGGAGGACAAGAGTGGTGCCGGTGCTATGATGACTGGACAGTGCAGGTAGGCCTACCTCCTGCTGTCTCTTTATATACACCTGGTCTCTCACACACCTGGTCTTGTCTCACACACCTGGTCTTGTCTCACACACCTGGTCTTGTCTCACACACCTGGTCTTGTCTCACACACCTGGTCTTGTCTCACACACCTGGTCTTGTCTCACACACCTGGTCTTGTCTCACACACCTGGTCTCTCACACACCTGGTCTTGTCTCACACACCTGGTCTTGTCTCACACACCAGGTCTTGTCTCACACACCTGGTCTTGTCTCACACACCTGGTCTTGTCTCACACACCTGGTCTTGTCTCACACACCTAGTCTCTCACACACCTGGTCTTGTCTCACACCTGGTCTCTCACACACCTGGTCTTGTCTCACACACCTGGTCTTGTCTCACACACCTAGTCTCTCACACACCTGGTCTTGTCTCACACACCTGGTCTTGTCTCACACCTGGTCTCTCACACACCTGGTCTTGTCTCACACACCTGGTCTTGTCTCACACACCTAGTCTTGTCTCACACACCTGGTCTCTCACACACCTGGTCTTGTCTCACACACCTGGTCTTGTCTCACACACCTGGTCTTGTCTCACACACCTGGTCTTGTCTCACACACCTGGTCTTGTCTCACACACCTGGTCTTGTCTCACACACCTAGTCTCTCACACACCTGGTCTTGTCTCACACCTGGTCTCTCACACACCTGGTCTTGTCTCACACACCTGGTCTTGTCTCACACACCTAGTCTCTCACACACCTGGTCTTGTCTCACACACCTGGTCTTGTCTCACACCTGGTCTCTCACACACCTGGTCTTGTCTGACACACCTGGTCTTGTCTCACACCTGGTCTCTCACACAACTGGTCTTGTCTCACACACCTGGTCTTGTCTGACACACCTGGTCTTGTCTCACACCTGGTCTTGTCTCACACACCTAGTCTCTCACACACCTGGTCTTGTCTCACACACCTGGTCTTGTCTCACACACCTAGTCTCTCACACACCTGGTCTTGTCTCACACACCTGGTCTTGTCTCACACACCTAGTCTCTCACACACCTGGTCTTGTCTCACACACCTGGTCTTGTCTCACACACCTAGTCTCTCACACACCTGGTCTTGTCTCACACACCTAGTCTCTCACACACCTGGTCTTGTCTCACACACCTGGTCTTGTCTCACACACCTGGTCTTGTCTCACACACCTAGTCTCTCACACACCTTGTCTTGTCTCACACACCTAGTCTCTCACACACCTGGTCTTGTCTCACACACCTGGTCTTGTCTCACACACCTGGTCTTGTCTCACACACCTAGTCTCTCACACACCTGGTCTTGTCTCACACACCTGGTCTTGTCTCACACCTGGTCTCTCACACACCTGGTCTTGTCTCACACACCTGGTCTTGTCTCACACACCTAGTCTCTCACACACCTGGTCTTGTCTCACACACCTGGTCTTGTCTCACACCTGGTCTCTCACACACCTGGTCTTGTCTGACACACCTGGTCTTGTCTCACACCTGGTTTCTCACACAACTGGTCTTGTCTCACACACCTGGTCTTGTCTGACACACCTGGTCTTGTCTCACACCTGGTCTCTCACACAACTGGTCTTGTCTCACACACCTGGTCTCTCACACACCTGCTCTTGTCTCACACACCTGGTCTTGTCTCACACACCTGGTCTTGTCTCACACACCTGGTCTCTCACACACCTGGTCTTGTCTCACACACCTGGTCTCTCACACACCTGCTCTTGTCTCACACACCTGGTCTTGTCTCACACACCTGGTCTTGTCTCACACACCTGGTCTTGTCTCACACACCTGGTCTCTCACACACCTGGTCTTGTCTCACACACCTGGTCTCTCACACACCTGCTCTTGTCTCACACACCTGGTCTTGTCTCACACACCTGGTCTTGTCTGACACACCTGGTCTTGTCTCACACCTGGTCTCTCACACACCTGGTCTCTCACACACCTGGTCTTGTCTCACACCTGCTCTCTCCCTACAAAGTACTTGAACAATTAATCAGGTAAAGACTGGTTGCACATTTAGAGAGAATTAAGCATATAAACAAACCAACTCATCCTCCGAATTGACAATACGGTTTAATACTAAGTGAAATAAGTTCGTTTCCTGACTGTTAGAAATAGTACATAATTCCACTTACTTGTGCCGTTACATTTACCTCCTCATTTATTCTCCTCGTTTTCTGTCAAGACACTCAGGATTTTAGGATGAAGTTTTCAAGTTCAATTCATTATCCACAAGTTTTAAATATAAGGAATTTCTTTTTCATTTTTATTAAATAATAGATATTTTTTATAAAATGTGAAAATATACTGAGTTACTTTACATTTTTTTTTAAAGGGGAGTACCAGCTCTGGCTGGAAGAAGGGGGACCCATAGCCTCGGAGGAAGCCACACATAACTCATTAGAGGGAATGTTTAGGTCCCCTCCAACACAGTTTCTGTGTGCTTTTCTCCTACCACCATCTTCCTTTTGAATTGTTTTGCTGTATTATGTGTTTAAAGGTTACAAGATATACATTGGTTGATACAAAGAGTGCTTAAAGGTTATGGATCTCTTGAAGCTCCTCCGCTCCGGACAGGAACCGAGGATGCAGCAGGCGTTTCCCCTCTGGATCGCCACACTGAGGCGCTGAAACATAAAACTGGCAGCTCTTGGGTCCCTGGTGACGTCAATGAGCTTGGAGCCCAATTCCTTGAGAAATCCCAAGGCACTCTTGCCCCAGGGGCCATGCGTCTCAGACGCTATGAGAACAAAAATGTATTGACCTTCCAATCGCCTGTACTTGACTGATTTTGCTATTTCCCTGTGGCTGGCCGCCCCACCTGCTTGATCAGCACCGAAGTGTACATAGGGGTCAGCCAGGGTGGATACACAAGTGTAGTCCCACACCAAGTGCTTGCCCCTTTTCCAGGAGTATATGGTGATGCCATCAGGACGAAGTGCGAGGAAATCCGGGTTTTTGACCCCTAGGATGCGAGGTTCTCTCTCCGCTGGGCACCCAGCTGAGACGAGGCTCCTCTTGATGATGTCATTGACCTCGTTGTGTCTCGCATGCCAGCCCTTTGTGCTTCCGCAATGCAACCCATGCAGTCCATATTGGTCACTTCCACCCTGTTGCAAATACACTTGTATTCAGTGTGAATTGGGGCACCAAGGCGGAGGGCCACTGCTACACGAAGGGATTCTGGATCTAGACGCGTGCCCATTGCTGACATGGGTACTGCCAGGAGGAAGTCTCCTGCATGAGGGGGACACACTGCTCTGAGGCGGGCTTCCTCCTTGTCTGATGTTGCAGCTCTGAGCATGGCATCAGTTATATTTTCTACTAGAGGGTGGTCCCAGCTGGACTGCTTGTGTTTTTTGTTGGTTCTATGATGGGAGCTGGGGCTGCAAGAGCATCTCACGGATTTGAACATTCAGTGAAAGCAGGATTGTCTATTCCTGCATAATCACTCAGGGGTCCAGGTAGGATACCTCTGACGAGGTCGTGCGATGCATGGGAGGAGGAAAGGAAGGCTGGTAGAGCAATCTGGGAGGCTGTACGGACACCAAGGCCGCCGAGTCTGACAGGGAGGGTTGCTTGCTCCCACTGAGAGTCGTCCAATGGCAGGTTCAGGACTTTCACCAGCATGGACCTCAGGAGGGTGTCATATACATTTAATTTAGGGCTTACCTTACCTTAAGGTTACCTTGAGGTGCTTCCGGGGCTTAGCGTCCCCGCGGCCCGGTCGTCGACCGGGCCGCCTCCATCCTACAGCAGCCTCCTGGCTGCTGTAGTATGGAGAACATCTCAGAAAGTAGGTCAACTTAGGGAGAGAGACATCTTGTGAGGAGGAAAAGAGCATCATGGGCATCAATCTTGTCAATCCTGTCCAGCATTCTCTTTAGATCAGTGATTTTTGCAGCCAGGACCTCCTTGATTGCTTGCGGGCCAATGGGGGCACCCAGGAGAGTGCAGTCCGGTGGCTCGACAACGAGAATGTCTGGAAGAACATTTTTTTATTTGGGCAGTGATGTCTGGGTTGTCGGAGACTAGTTCACATTTGGATGCATTAAGAATGAGGCCCAAGGCTGCTCCTGCTCCTGGATTTTCCTTATATCCTCCAAAATGGAGGATATATTATTGTAATATTTCTTATCGTAGAAACCTCTTATTGTAGAGGAGGATTACATTTTATTGTATTATTTTTGTTTTGTTTTATTAGTTTTATAAAACTGTAATATCATTATAGCTATAGGTTAAGTACTAAGTGTAATTAAGAAACAATAAAATGCTTATCTTCAAACACTAAGGAGGTTAGGTTAGGTCGTGGTTTTCTATTCAGCTTTTCAGGTAAACTCAAATATTCACACTATATTTGACAGTACGGTTTAATACTAAGTGAAAATAAGTACAATTCCTGACTGCTATGAATAGTACATAATTACACTTACTTGTGCTGTTACATTTACCTCCCCATCTCTAGAGGACGGACTGAAACAAACACCAACATGGGTTCTGGGAAGGGAATTCATACCTAAAAAACTTTCTGAACTTCTATGTTAAGTAGCGAGAATAAGGCAGGACAGGGAAGGATGGGCAGACTGCATATTTCTGAACTGCCAAAGAGCCTTTGATACAGTACCGCACACGAGATTACTATACAAACTTGAGAGGCAGGCGGGAGTATGCCGAAAAGCTCTAACATGGGTAAGGAGTTACCTAACAGGCAGGAGCCAGAGGGTAACAGTAAAGGGTAAGAAGTCGAACTAGCAAACAGTAACAAGTGGAGTCCCTCAAGGATTGATGCTGGGACCAGTTCTATTTCTAATATACATAAATGACATGTCTATAGTAGTTGAGTTATATATATGTCAGTGTTTACGGATGACGCGAAATTAATGAGAATTGTGACAGATGACATTTGCCGGATCCTGCAAGAGGACTTGAACAGGTTGCAGAGTTGGTCGCAGAAATGGCTGCTAGAGTTCAACACGGGCAAGTGTAAAGTTATGGAAATGGGATTAGGTGACAGGAGACCAAAGGGTCAGTACACAATGAAGGGGAACAGCCTACCTGTAACGATGCGTGAAAGAGACCTGGGTGTGGACGTAACACCTAATCTATCTCCTGAGGCACATATAAATAGGATAACGACAGCAGCGTACTCTACACTGGCAAAAGTTAGAACATCATTCAGAAACTTAAGTAAGGAGGCATTTAGGGCGCCTTACACTGCCTACGTGAGGCCAGTCTTAAAGTATGCCGCCTCATCATGGAGTCCCCACCTGAAGAAACACATAAGGAAACTAGAAAAGGTTCAGAAATTTGCGACAAGGCTTGTCACAGAATTACGAGGGATGGGATATGAAGAGCGCCTGAAGGAACTGAGCCTTACGACACTAGAAAAAAAGGAGAGAGAAGGGAGACATGATAGAGACTTATAAAATACTTGGGATTGACTGAATTGAAATAGAGGAAATGTTCACATTACATACCAATAGATCAAAGAGGGGGGCGGGGTAAGGGTGGCAGTTTGAGATTCAGATGAGTGGTAGAGATGTTAGAAAGTTGTCATTTAGCGTGAGAGTGGAGGGGAAATGGAATGCACTTAAGGAGGAGGATGTGGAAGCAAACTCTGTTCATAATTTTAAAAGTAGATATGATAGGGAAATAAGACAGAAGTCATTGTTTTAAACAACCGGTGGCTAGAAAGGCGGGATCCAGGAGTAAGTGCTCGATCCTGCAGGCATAAATATGTGAGTACACACACACACACACACACACACACACACACACACACACACACACACACACACACACACACACACACACACACACACACACACTCACACACACACACACACACACACACACACACACACACACACATCAAGACTTCAAGAAGACCTGGACAAGCTGCAGGAATGGTCGAACAAATGGTTGTTAGATTTTAACCAAAGCATATGTAATGTAATGAAGATAGGTGTTGGGAGCAGGAGACCAGATACAAGGTATCATTTGGGGGATGAAATACTCAAAGAGTCAGAGAGAGAGAGAGAGAGAGAGAGAGAGAGAGAGAGAGAGAGAGAGAGAGAGAGAGAGAGAGAGAGAGAGAGAGAGAGAGAGAGAGAGAAAGACCTGGGGATTGATATCACGCCAGACCTGTCCCATGAAGCTCATATCAAGAGGATAACATCAGCAGCATATGCCAGGTTGGCTATCATAATAACGGCCTTTAGAAAATTGTGTAAGGAATCTTTCAGGACCTTGTATACTACATATGTCAGACCAATCCTGGAGTATGCGACTCCAGCATGGAGTCCATATCTAGTCAAACATAAAACTAAACTAGAAAAGGTTCAAAGGTTTGCCACCAGACTAGTACCCGAGCTGAGAGGTATGAGCTACGAGGAGAGACTACGGGAATTAAACCTCACGTCACTGAGAGACAGAAGAGTTAGAGGGGACATGATCACCACATACAAGATTTTCAGAGGAATTGATAGGGTAGATAAGGACAGACTATTTAATTAACACAAGGGGCACACGCACTAGGGGACACAGGTGGAAATTGAGTGCCCAAATGAGCCATAGAGACGTTAGAAAGAATTTTTTTAGTGTCAGAGTAGTAGACAAATGGAATGCATTAGGAAGTGATGTGGTGGAGACTGACTCCATACACAGCTTCAAGTGTAGATATGATAGAGCCCAATAGGCTCAGGAACCTGTACACCTGTTGATTGACAGTTGAGAGGCGGGACCAAAGAGCCAGAGTTCAACCCCCGCAAGCACAACTAGGTGAGTACACACAGCATGTTAGGGGACCCAGGCCACATATGGCCACAGGTGTGTTGACACATGACACCACCCAGGCCACAGTTGTGGTGACACATGACACCACCCAGGCCACAGTTGTGATGACACATGACACTACCCAGGCCACAGTTGTGTTGACACCTGACACCACCCAGGCCACAGTTGTGTTGACACATGACACCACCCAGGCCACAGTTGTGATGACACATGACACTACCCAGGCCACAGTTGTGTTGACACCTGACACCACCCAGGCCACAGTTGTGTTGACACATGACACCACCCAGGCCACAGTTGTGTTGACACATGACACCACCCAGGCCACAGTTGTGTTGACACATGACACCACCCAGGCCACAGTTGTGTTGACACCTGACACCACCCAGGCCACAGTTGTGTTGACACATGACACCACCCAGGCCACAGTTGTGATGACACATGACACTACCCAGGCCACAGTTGTGTTGACACCTGACACCACCCAGGCCACAGTTGTGTTGACACATGACACCACCCAGGCCACAGTTGTGATGACACATGACACTACCCAGGCCACAGTTGTGTTGACACCTGACACCACCCAGGCCACAGTTGTGTTGACACATGACACCACCCAGGCCACAGTTGTGTTGACACATGACACCACCCAGGCCACAGTTGTGTTGACACATGACACCACCCAGGCCACAGTTGTGTTGACACATGACACCACCCAGGCCACAGGTGTGTTGACACATGACACCACCCAGGCCACAGTTGTGTTGACACATGACACCACCCAGGCCACAGGTGTGTTGACACATGACACCACCCAGGCCACAGTTGTGTTGACACATGACACCACCCAGGCCACAGGTGTGTTGACACATGACACCACCCAGGCCACAGGTGTGTTGACACATGACACCACCCAGGCCACAGTTGTGTTGACACATGACACCACCCAGGCCACAGGTGTGTTGACACATGACACCACCCAGGCCACAGTTGTGTTGACACATGACACCACCCAGGCCACAGGTGTGTTGACACATGACACCACCCAGGCCACAGGTGTGTTGACACATGACACCACCCAGGCCACAGTTGTGTTGACACATGACACCACCCAGGCCACAGGTGTGTTGACACATGACACCACCCAGGCCACAGTTGTGTTGACACATGACACCACCCAGGCCACAGGTGTGTTGACACATGACACCACCCAGGCCACAGTTGTGTTGACACATGACACCACCCAGGCCACAGTTGTGTTGACACATGACACCACCCAGGCCACAGTTGTGTTGACACATGACAACACCCAGGCCACAGTTGTGACGACACATGACACCACCCAGACCACAGTTGTGTTGACACCTGACACCACCCAGGCCACAGTTGTGTTGACACATGACACCACCCAGGCCACAGTTGTGTTGACACCTGACACCACCCAGGCCACAGTTGTGATGACACCTGACACCACCCAGGCCACAGTTGTGTTGACACATGACACTACCCAGGCCACATATGGGCCACACACTTGTGTTGACACGCCTGACACCTGCCACTCACACTTGGTGACTGTGGTGTCATGAGCCACATCAAGGCTCGGGGAATCGATCTTACCCTCATACACCAATGAGCCACCAGGGCCTCGAACTGTTTACTGGTAATAGGTCTCGTGTAGAGTACAAGTCTAAGTAATATCCACCAGTTTATTGGCGCGAACTTATCTACATGACACAACTTCTGACACACAACCAATTATGTCTACACACACAACCAATTATCTCTACACACACAACCAATTATGTCTACACACACAACCAATTATGTCTACACACACAACCAATTATGTCTACACACACAACCAATTATGTCTACACACACAACCAATTATGTCTACACACACAACCAATTATGTCTACACATACAACCAATTATCTCTACACACACAACCAATTATGTCTACACACACAACCAATTATGTCTACACACACAACCAATTATGTCTACACACACAACCAATTATGTCTACACACACAACCAATTATGTCTACACACACAACCAATTATCTCTACACACACAACCAATTATGTCTACACACACAACCAATTATGTCTACACACACAACCAATTATGTCTACACACACAACCAATTATGTCTACACACACAACCAATTATCTGTACACACACAACCAATTACCTCTACACATACAACCAATTATCTTTACACACAACCAAGTATCTCTACACATACTTCACAACCAAATAACAATGTGGTCAGTTAGCACAAAGCACAAGTCACAACAGGTAGATGTAACTAGACCAAGATCACCCAACAACATTGGTACACTAGTTCACTCCAGACTGGCTGAAAGGTTGTGAACAAGTGGGTGGTGACGTTACATAACCAGGGGGGGGAGGGGGGGTTAATGTCTCACCTTGAACATCTATAACACAAGTCAGTGAACTATCACTTTACCTTCAGGAAAGCAAAGTTCCAACTGGACTGCCAAATGGTAAAGTCTAAACTCTTCTCAAATTAGTCAGAGTCTACAATGACTGGAATTATGACAAAGTCAAGAACAATCTACGGAACCTAAGTCCATATTGCCTTGATAAATGGAACAGTCAATTACTTGTCTTAAAACGTTACAGTTACAATGACTGGACATCTGGCAAAGTCACGAATCTCATCTCAAAAGTTACAGCTCAGTCCACTCAATCTCATCTCAAAAAGTGTCCCAGCTCACTCCACAGACCAGTGAGGCACAGTGCTTGCTCACACTACCAGTCAGCTCACAGTACCAACACTACACATAATGTATACATCAACATAGTACAGAAACACAAACAGAAACACATACTCTTACGTATATACACCTCGGGGAACATGCACACATGTTCATCAACACAAATTTAGTAACAAACAAATATGTATATATGACAAACAATGAGCTATCATATTGTTTGATAGCTAGCTCACCAACCGCACCAGGTGGGCTGTAATTTTCTGTTCTTTCTACCACAGACGTGGCCACACATTTACAATGCTAACCAGCATATATACATTCCCTATACTGTCCTCCATGGTCAGGGTGAGAGATCTGTAAAACATATAGTTCAGTGATTTATTGAACAATCAACCACAGAAGGTGATTCCAGTGCTTTTAAATGCTTATCTAACCTACATACATAAACACACAGATTGACGACTGTCCTACATAAACAGTGTTCGAGGTGTCTTTTACACATATATATATATATATATATATATATATATATATATATATATATATATATATATATATATATATATATATATATATATATATGTTGTTAAATATGACAGAAAGAGTGAGATTAATAATTCTAACACGAATTTTCTCAATATTTCTTGTTTCTTTTTACTGTTTTACTGTTGATGGTAATTGAAAAATCAATTCTCCAAAATTCATTTATATTTCTAGTCTGTCTTTAATTGTCTAAATTAATTTTTAATTAAAAAATTAAAAGACAATTTAAAAATGAATTTTGGAGAATGATATTTTTATTACCACCGACAGTGAAGAAAAACATAAGAAATATTGAGAAAATTCGTGTTAGAATTATTATTCTTACCTTTTCGGTCATATTCAACAATATATATATATACATATATATATATATATATATATATATATATATATATATATATATATATATATATATATATATATATATATATATATATATATGTCGTACCTAGTAGCCAGAACGCACTTTTTGGACTACTATGCAAGGCCCGATTTGCCTAATAAGCCAAGTTTTCCTGAATTAATATGTTTTCTCTAATTTTTTTCTTATGAAATGATAAAGCTACCCATTTTATTATGTATGAGGGAAATTTTTTTTTATTGGAGTTAAAATTTACGTAGATATATGACCGAACCTAACCAACCCTACCTAACCTAACCTAACCTATCTTTATAGGTTAGGTTAGGTTAGGTAGCCGAAAATGTTAGGTTAGGTTAGGTTAGGTAGTCGAAAAAATATTACTTCATGAAAACTTGGCTTATTAGCTTATTGCAAATTTGTTTTTGAAAATAAAGAAAATCACTCGGCCTATTAGGCAAATCGGGCCTTGCATAGTACGCCAAGAAGTGCGTTCTGGGTACTAGGTACGACATATATATATATATATATATATATATATATATATATATATATATATATATATATATATATATATATATATATATATATTCACATTCACCCATGTCTCTCCTACTTTGACAGGTAAGATTGTAAAAACTAGTGTGTGAATAAGTACTTAACCACTGAAGGTGGGTAAGAAGCTTTTAAAGCTCGGGTTATAGTTACATCACAAATATTGTATAACTAATGCCTTACATAGTCAATCTTGGGTACAAGTCCAATGTATCATCAAGTGTTCCAGTACTCATATAGTAGTTACACAGTTCAGCATACCTTAGCCCAGGAGAGCGAAAGTCAGTCAATATGGGACATTCTACAATATATTGTTCAAGGGGAGTGTATGTTTTCTCTTTCACAAAGTTGACACATTGTGTATTCCGACACTTTCACAAAGTTGACACATGGTGTATTTGTGGGGAATTGACCTGTGAGATTTATATTTATTTAATTTATATGAATTTATATAGTAATTTATATTTTACGTTAATAATATATTTTTCGATAGTAAACTATTTTTTGTTTAAAGTGGACTGTATTTCTTAAAATGCCTCACAAATTACTTTCCTGACACATTATTGGGGGGGGTTACCGATTTACATATAGTCAACAATATAAATTATTAGTTAGTAGATATTCACTACAATACTAGACTACATATTATTAACTAAAATGGGAGGCCTTATCTTACTGTTGTTATATGAACACGGCTGAATGAGCCAGCTACACCCTGTGGGTGTGGCTGGCCTCCAACCCATGTACTGGTGTACTAGGTTACTAATGTTAATTCTTGTTCCTCTTCTGTTCCACCTGTCAAAGGGCACTCAGAAATATTATCAGTACTCCTAACATGACAGCTATATCAGAGGAAACATTGGTATATTGATTATAACATGAGCACCAAGGAATATTTACCTTGGTTTAGTGTCTCGTTCGTGTGCTAACCGACTCACTCAATAAGTATAACATTTCTGGGGCCAAATTCACGAAGCAGTTACGCAAGTACTTACGAACGTTTACATCTTTTCTTAATCTTTGGCGGTTTTGTTTACAATTATTAGACAGTTTATGAGCTCTGAATCAGGAGGCTGTTTATAACAATAACAACAGTTGATTGGCAAGTTTTCATGCTTGTAAACTGTTTAATAAATATAAACAAAGCCGCCAAAGATTGAGAAAAGATGTACACGTTCGTAAGTTCCCGCCAAACACACACCGAAACTACGACGTTGGTACAACGTTCGAACAAGTTTTAACACCTCCTAATCAGTTATAACAACCAATATAGCAAGTTGTAACAACGTTCTAATACGTCATAAACACGTTAAACCAAGATGTAACAACTTTATTACAAGTTGTAACAAGCGAAAAATAGGGACAGTTTCGGTTTGTGTTTCCAGGGTTCTTGCGTAACTGCTTCGTGAATCTGGCTGCTGATCAGGAATGAAACAGCTAATAAACGAGTTTCGGAAAGAACATCTCCGTTATTGTAGACGATGTGTGCTGATAACAGGAACACTGAGGCCCGTAACACTGGTGTCCAAGGGGAAGTTTCTGTGGGACGTGAAGTGAGCTCCACTCCAGACTTTGTTGACAAATTTAATGGCTGCCTGAGGCCACCCTCCCACTGACGCCTCCCCTGTTCTCTGGAGGTCAGAAGTGGTTAGAGGTCCTACATTTACTAGATTTTGGTACTGATAATTAAGTTGATTCAAGGGAAATGTTTTTATGGTGTTTACAGTCCAAAAACTACTGTATTAATATAGCCGGTGAATTTAATAGCGATGTGGCAATGATAACCCCGTTTTCTAATGAGAAAAATTCCACTGTAGCTACATTTTCTACGAGATAATTTATTTATGCAACCCAGCAGCAATATTATCTGCCTATTGTCTTAAATGTTAGTAAATGGTGTCGGTTTTTCCGACAGTATTCGACACTTTCACAAAGTTGAAACAAAAACTTCGCGACGAAAACTGTGTTAATAGACAAAATTCTCTCACTTATGGTAGGTAATTTTAACTCTGCTCTCATATTAACTATTCTCGTGGACTTTGGAGCCCCAAGGATGAGACGCATAGCTTCATTTTGCAAGGTTTCAAGAGATTTCAGCTCTTTGTCAGTATACAGTGTGAGATGTAGAGCATTGTAGTCAATCACAGAGCGTATAAATGATACATAAAACATTCTAGCAAGTCTCACGTTAAGTCCATGATTGACACCAACAAGGACCCGCAAGGGCTTTAATCTCTCCCAAAGTCTCCTCTTGAGAGAAGAAAGGTACCTAGGGTCATTAATGGGGATACCAAGGTATCTGTAAGACTCGCAGTTCTCAAGTGCTCGCCCATCTATATGATAATTGGCTGGTGGAATACCACATGGAATGAGGGCACGAGTTTTCTGTACAGAGATAAGGAGGCCACATTCCTCAGCTCTAGTAGCAAAAGCGTCGAGCAGAACTTGCATTCTAGGCTCGGTGGCAGCCTGTAAACATATATCATCAGCATAACAAATGACAGTGTCTTCATTATTAGTTGGAAGATCTTTAATAAGTTTATGCATCAGAACGTTGAACAACAAGGGGCTGAGGACCCCTCCTTGTGGAGTTCCCAGTTCAAAGTGTTTGCTCTCTGTGCTTTTAACACCATTAAACAAAACATATGCTGTTCGATTAGACAAATAGCCCTGTATCCATTTCAGTAATTTTCCTTGTATTCCCAGCTCGGCAAGCTGTTCCAGTATGATTTCTCTGTTTGCTGTATCAAAAGCTGCTGCTAGGTCGATGAAGACTGTTTGAGGGGAAGCTTCAATATGTGCGAAGTACTCAGCAAAACAGTGTTGTGTACTGAGCCCAGGCATGGCTCCCCACAGTTGGGGTGACGGGGGACACATACACAGGGGGGAGGGACACATGCACAGGGGGGGGGACACATACACAGGGGGGGGACACATACACAGGGGGGAGGGACACATGCACAGGGGGGGGGGGTTGACAGTAGCAGCAGCCGGCCGACAGAACTAGCAGTTACCACACACACAACACATCGTGAATATAACATAATAATAATAATAATACAATGCAATACTGTAGAATACACGTGTATATAATTACATTGTATTATAGGAACCTTTGATACTTATTAGGTATGACCTCAGTGTATACAGTCTGAACTGGTAGGCTGGGTCATACCAGTGACACATGACACCACCACTCACACTGGATGGTGGTGACACATGACACCAGCACTCACACTGGTGGTGGTGACACATGACACCACCACTCACACTGGTGGTGGTGACACATGACACCAGCACTCACACTGGTGGTGGTGACACATGACACCACCACTCACACTGGTGGTGGTGACACATGACACCACCACTCACACTGATGGTGGTGACACATGACACCACCACTCACACTGGATGGTGGTGACACATGACACCACCACTCACACTGGTGGTGACACATGACACCACCACTCACACTGATGGTGGTGACACATGACATCACCACTCACACTGGATGGTGGTGACACATGACACCACCACTCACACTGGTGTGATGGTGACACA
>NC_091208.1:27741753-27858240 GCF_040958095.1 Procambarus clarkii
TTGCCTAATAAGCCAAGTTTTCATGAATTAATATATTTTCTCTAATTTTTTTCTTATGAAATGATAAAGCATCCCATTTCATTATGTAAGATGTCAATTTGTTTTTATTGGAGTTCAAATTAACGTAGATATATGACCGAACCTAACCAACCCTACCTAACCTAACCTAACCTATCTTTATAGGTTAGGTTAGGTTAGGTAGCCGAAAAAGTTAGGTTAGGTTAGGTTAGGTAGGTTAGGTAGTCGAAAAGCAATTAATTCATGAAAACTTGGCTTATTAGGCAAATCGGGCCTTGCATAGTAGGCTGAGAAGTGAGTTCTGGCTACTAGGTACGACATATATATATATATATATATATATATATATATATATATATATATTATGACTTCTTACCCCCCTTCACCCTAGTCCCTACCAGCTGGCCATGTGTTATCCCTGTATCACCTGGCATGTGAGTGAGTGTGGGACACATGGATGAGTGGTGAGTGAGTGTGGGACACATGGATGAGTGGTGAGTGAGTGTGGGACACATGGATGGGTGGTGAGTGAGTGTGGGACACATGGATGAGTGGTGAGTGAGTGTGGGACACATGGATGGGTGGTGAGTGAGTGTGGGACACATAGATGAGTGGTGAGTGAGTGTGGGGACACATGGATGAGTGGTGAGTGAGTGTGGGACACATGGATGGGTGGTGAGTGAGTGTGGGACACATGGATGAGTGGTGAGTGAGTGTGGGACACATGGATAGGTGGTGAGTGAGTGTGGGACACATGGATGAGTGGTGAGTGAGTGTGGGACACATGGATGAGTGGTGAGTGAGTGTGTGACACATGGATGGGTGGTGAGTGAGTGTGGGACACATGGATGAGTGGTGAGTGAGTGTGGGACACATGGATGAGTGGTGAGTGAGTGTGGGACACATGGATGAGTGGTGAGTGAGTGTGGGACACATGGATGAGTGGTGAGTGAGTGTGGGACACATGGATGAGTGGTGAGTGAGTGTGGGACACATGGATGGGTGGTGAGTGAGTGTGGGACACATGGATGAGTGGTGAGTGAGTGTGGGACACATGGATGGGTGGTGAGTGAGTGTGGGACACATGGATGAGTGGTGAGTGAGTGTGGGACACATGGATGAGTGGTGAGTGAGTGTGTGACACATGGATGGGTGGTGAGTGAGTGTGGGACACATGGATGAGTGGTGAGTGAGTGTGGGACACATGGATGAGTGGTGAGTGAGTGTGGGACACATGGATGAGTGGTGAGTGAGTGTGGGACACATGGATGAGTGGTGAGTGAGTGTGGGACACATGGATGAGTGGTGAGTGAGTGTGGGACACATGGATGAGTGGTGAGTGAGTGTGGGACACATGGATGAGTGGTGAGTGAGTGTGGGACACATGGATGAGTGGTGAGTGAGTGTGGGACACATGGATGAGTGGTGAGTGAGTGTGGGACACATGGATGAGTGGTGAGTGAGTGTGGGACACATGGATGAGTGGTGAGTGAGTGTGGGACACATGGATGAGTGGTGAGTGAGTGTGGGACACATGGATGAGTGGTGAGTGAGTGTGGGACACATGGATGAGTGGTGAGTGAGTGTGGGACACATGGATGAGTGGTGAGTGAGTGTGTGAGGCGCACGTCTGGAGTCATTACACCACATGACAGCAAGAGCTCGTCACCCCCCCCCCTACCCCCCCTCACATACCCCCCTCACATACCCCACTCTCCGTCACACAACATACCACACTGAGATATACCCGGCAGGACTCACACCGGGGCCCATCAGGGACATATCTTATCACATGAGGCAGATAATGGCGGTGATTGCCATTGAGGTCCCTTCACCCCCTCTGCTGGCAGGCGCCGCCTCAGTGTGACGTGTGCAAGTGATCAGCGCCACGCCTGGTGCTGTGTGCGCCCCTACACCAGCGCCTCATATACGGCACCCGTCCATCCTCTTCTCTTACTGAGTACGTCGCTTTGTCGCTGGTGGGGGTTACTGAGCTGGGAATGGTCGTGCTTGACAATGGAAGCGGGTGGAGGAAAGTGACGGACTGTCCCGTTTTCTGTTTGGGTCCTCTGGTGGGTTAGTCTGGTTGGTGAAGGGAGGACTGGTTTATATGACAGGTTTTCTTGACGTTTTGAACCCTTAGGAGGACGGTCTGTTGCCATCACTGCTGCCCCCTGGTGCTTCAGTGCCCTTAGGCAGGTGCTGACAGCTGCCCTTGGCCCCTTGCTGACCTCCGTGGCAGGTATTGACAGCTGCCCTTGGCACTTGCTGACCTCCGTGGCAGGTGTTGACAGCTGCCCTTGGCCCCTGCTGGCCTCTGTGACAGGTGTTGACAGCTGCCCTTGGCACTTGCTGGCCTCTGTGGCAGGTGTTGACAGCTGCCCTTGGCACTTGCTGACCTCCGTGGCAGGTGTTGACAGCTGCCCTTGGCACTTGCTGACCTCCGTGGCAGGTGTTGACAGCTGCCCTTGGCCCCTGCTGGCCTCTGTGGCAGGTGTTGACAGCTGCCCTTGGCACTTGCTGCCTCTGTGGCAGGTGTTGACAGCTGCCCTTGGCCCCTGCTGGCCTCTGTGGCAGGTGTTGACAGCTGCCCTTGGCACTTGCTGGCCTCTGTGGCAGGTGTTGACAGCTGCCCTTGGCCCCTGCTGGCCTCTGTGGCAGGTGTTGACAGCTGCCCTTGGCACTTGCTGACCTCCGTGGCAGGTGTTGACAGCTGCCCTTGGCCCCTGCTGGCCTCTGTGGCAGGTGTTGACAGCTGCCCTTGGCACTTGCTGGCCTCTGTGGCAGGTGTTGACAGCTGCCCTTGGCCCTGCTGGCCTCTGTGGCAGGTGTTGACAGCTGCCCTTGGCACTTGCTGGCCTCTGTGGCAGGTGTTGACAGCTGCCCTTGGCCCCTGCTGGCCTCTGTGACAGGTGTTGACAGCTGCCCTTGGCACTTGCTGACCTCTGTGGCAGGTGTTGACAGCTGCCCTTGGCACTTGCTGACCTCCGTGGCAGGTGTTGACAGCTGCCCTTGGCACTTGCTGGCCTCCGTGGCAGGTGTTGACAGCTGCCCTTGGCCCCTGCTGGCCTCTGTGGCAGGTGCTGACAGCTGCCCTTGGCACTTGCTGGCCTCCGTGGCAGGTGCTGACAGCTGCCCTTGGCCCCTGCTGGCCTCTGTGGCAGGTGTTGACAGCTGCCCTTGGCCCCTGCTGACCTCCGTGGCAAGTGTTGACAGCTGCCCTTGGCACTTGCTGACCTCCGTGGCAGGTGTTGACAGCTGCCCTTGGCACTTGCTGGCCTCCGTGGCAGGTGTTGACAGCTGCCCTTGGCCCCTGCTGGCCTCTGTGGCAGGTGCTGACAGCTGCCCTTGGCACCTGCTGACCTCCGTGGCAGGTGTTGACAGCTGCCCTTGGCCCCTGCTGACCTCCGTGGCAGGTGTTGACAGCTCCTCCAGCCCTGACCATAGAGGCCGCTTACATCTTGGCAGTTATAGTGTGACCACTGACTATCAGCTCCCAGCTGCTGGTTATGTGTGCTGACACCCTGCTGGTCCGGCTGTCGTCCCCTGGGGTGGTCCACACGGTACTGTGTCGTCCCCTGGGGTGGTCCACACAGGTACTGTGTCGTCCCCTGGGGTGGTCCACACGGTACTGTGTCGTCCCCTGGGGTGGTCCACACGGTACTGTGTCGTCCCCTGGGGTGGTCCACACGGTACTGTGTCGTCCCCTGGGGTGGTCCACACAGTACTGTGTCGTCCCCTGGGGTGGTCCACACGGTACTGTGTCGTCCCCTGGGGTGGTCCACACGGTACTGTGTCGTCCCCTGGGGTGGTCCACACAGTACTGTGTCGTCCCCTGGGGTGGTCCACACGGTACTGTGTCGTCCCCTGGGGTGGTCCACACAGTACTGTGTCGTCCCCTGGGGTGGTCCACACGGTACTGTGTCGTCCCCTGGGGTGGTCCACACGGTACTGTGTCGTCCCCTGGGGTGGTCCACACAGTACTGTGTCGTCCCCTGGGGTGGTCCACACAGTACTGTGTCGTCCCCTGGGGTGGTCCACACGGGTACTGTGTCGTCCCCTGGGGTGGTCCACACAGTACTGTGTCGTCCCCTGGGGTGGTCCACACGGTACTGTGTCGTCCCCTGGGGTGGTCCACACACAGGTACTGTGTCGTCCCCTGGGGTGGTCCACACAGTACTGTGTCGTCCCCTGGGGTGGTCCACACAGGTACTGTGTCGTCCCCTGGAGTGGTCCACACAGGTACTGTGTCGTCCCCTGGGGTGGTCCACACAGTACTGTGTCGTCCCCTGGGGTGGTCCACACAGGTACTGTGTCGTCCCCTGGGGTGGTCCACACAGGTACTGTGTCGTCCCCTGGGGTGGTCCACACAGGTACTGTGTCGTCCCCTGGGGTGGTCCACACGGTACTGTGTCGTCCCCTGGGGTGGTCCACACAGTACTGTGTCGTCCCCTGGGGTGGTCCACACAGTACTGTGTCGTCCCCTGGGGTGGTCCACACAGTACTGTGTCGTCCCCTGGGGTGGTCCACACGGTACTGTGTCGTCCCCTGGGGTGGTCCACACAGTACTGTGTCGTCCCCTGGGGTGGTCCACACGGTACTGTGTCGTCCCCTGGGGTGGTCCACACAGGTACTGTGTCGTCCCCTGGGGTGGTCCACACAGGTACTGTGTCGTCCCCTGGGGTGGTCCACACAGTACTGTGTCGTCCCCTGGGGTGGTCCACACAGGTACTGTGTCGTCCCCTGGGGTGGTCCACACGGTACTGTGTCGTCCCCTGGGGTGGTCCACACAGGTACTGTGTCGTCCCCTGGGGTGGTCCACACGGTACTGTGTCGTCCCCTGGAGTGGTCCACACAGGTACTGTGTCGTCCCCTGGGGTGGTCCACACAGTACTGTGTCGTCCCCTGGGGTGGTCCACACAGGTACTGTGTCGTCCCCTGGAGTGGTCCACACAGGTACTGTGTCGTCCCCTGGGGTGGTCCACACAGTACTGTGTCGTCCCCTGGGGATGGTCCACACAGGTACTGTGTCGTCCCCTGGAGGTGGTCCACACAGGTACTGTGTCGTCCCCTGGAGTGGTCCACACAGGTACTGTGTCGTCCCCTGGGGTGGTCCACACAGGTACTTGTGTCCCCTGGGGTGGTCCACACAGTACTGTGTCGTCCCCTGGAGTGGTCCACACAGGTACTGTGTCGTCCCCTGGGGTGGTCCACACAGTACTGTGTCGTCCCCTGGGGTGGTCCACACGGTACTGTGTCGTCCCCTGGGGTGGTCCACACAGGTACTGTGTCGTCCCCTGGGGTGGTCCACACGGTACTGTGTCGTCCCCTGGGGTGGTCCACACAGGTACTGTGTCGTCCCCTGGGGTGGTCCACACAGTACTGTGTCGTCCCCTGGGGTGGTCCACACAGGTACTGTGTCGTCCCCTGGGGTGGTCCACACAGGTACTGTGTCGTCCCCTGGGGTGGTCCACACAGGTACTGTGTCGTCCCCTGGGGTGGTCCACACAGTACTGTGTCGTCCCCTGGAGTGGTCCACACACAGGTACTGTGTCGTCCCCTGGGGTGGTCCACACAGTACTGTGTCGTCCCCTGGAGGTGGTCCACACGGTACTGTGTCGCCCCTGGGGTGGTCCACACGGTACTGTGTCGTCCCCTGGAGTGGTCCACTCACAGGTACTGTGTCGTCCCCTGGAGTGGTCCACACGGTACTGTGTCGTCCCTCTGGGGTGGTCCACACGGTACTGTGTCGTCCCCTGGGGTGGTCCACACACAGGTACTGTGTCGTCCCCTGGGGTGGTCCTCACGGGTACTGTGTCGTCCCCTGGGGTGGTCCACACACAGGTACTGTGTCGTCCCCTGGGGTGGTCCACACGGTACTGTGTCGTCCCCTGGGGTGGTCCACACAGTACTGTGTCGTCCCCTGGAGTGGTCCACACGGTACTGTGTCGTCCCCTGGGGTGGTCCACACAGTACTGTGTCGTCCCCTGGGAGTGGTCCACACAGGTACTGTGTCGTCCCCTGGGGTGGTCCACACGGTACTGTGTCGTCCCCTGGAGTGGTCCACACGGTACTTGTGTCGTCCCCTGGAGTGGTCCACACACAGGTACTGTGTCGTCCCCTGGGGTGGTCCACACGGTACTGTGTCGTCCCCTGGAGTGGTCCACACACAGGTACTGTGTCGTCCCCTGGAGTGGTCCACACACGGGTACTGTGTCGTCCCCTGGAGTGGTCCACACGGTACTGTGTCGTTCCCCTGGAGTGGTCCACACAGTACTGTGTCGTCCCCTGGAGTGGTCCACACACAGGTACTGTGTCGTCCCCTGGGGTGGTCCACACACGGTACTGTGTCGTCCCCTGGAGTGGTCCACACAGGTACTGTGTCGTTCCCCTGGAGTGGTCCATGCGGTACTGTGTCGTCCCCTGGGGTGGTCCACACGGTACTGTGTCGTCCCCTGGAGTGGTCCACACCAGGTACTGTGTCGTCCCCTGGAGTGGTCCACACGGTACTGTGTCGTCCCCTGGAGTGGTCCACACGGTACTGTGTCGTCCCCTGGAGTGGTCACACACGGTACTGTGTCGTCCCCTGGAGTGGTCCACACACAGGTACTGTGTCGTCCCCTGGAGTGGTCCTACACGGTACTGTGTCGTCCCCTGGAGTGGTCCACATGGTACTGTGTCGTCCCCTGGAGTGGTCCACACAGTACTGTGTCGTCCCCTGGAGTGGTCCACACGGGTACTGTGTCGTCCCCTGGAGTGGTCCACACAGTACTGTGTCGTCCCCTGGAGTGGTCCACACGGGTACTGTGTCGTCCCCTGGAGTGGTCCACACGTGTACTGTGTCGTCCCCTGGAGTGGTCCACACGGGTACTGTGTCGTCCCCTGGAGTGGTCCACACAGGTACTGTGTCGTCCCCTGGAGTGGTCCACACGGTACTGTGTCGTCCCCTGGAGTGGTCCACACAGGTACTGTGTCGTCCCCTGGAGTGGTCCACACACAGGTACTGTGTCGTCCCCTGGAGTGGTCCACACGGGTACTGTGTCGTCCCCTGGAGTGGTCCACACAGGTACTGTGTCGTCCCCTGGAGTGGTCCACACGGTACTGTGTCGTCCCCTGGAGTGGTCCACACGGTACTGTGTCGTCCCCTGGAGTGGTCCACACACAGGTACTGTGTCGTCCCCTGGAGTGGTCCACACAGGTACTGTGTCGTCCCCTGGAGTGGTCCACACAGTACTGTGTCGTCCCCTGGAGGTGGTCCACACGGTACTGTGTCGTCCCCTGGAGTGGTCCACACAGGTACTGTGTCGTCCCCTGGAGTGGTCCACACAGGTACTGTGTCGTCCCCTGGAGTGGTCCACACGGTACTGTGGTCACCACGACCTCGTCAAGTATCTGGTGATCGTTTAACCTGTTGTGATCTTCCAACTGCTCGGTAAATATTCCGGAGTAAATAGTTCCAGGGACGTCCGGCTAATTCACTCTCATCATGATGTTACTAAATCATCATTATATAATCTATATAATGAGTGCCAGGATGAATATATATATCAGAATCCACGACGAGGACATCAGAACTTGTCGACATGTGATCGCTCGTGTTCAAGCCTTTGTCTTCAAGAGAAACTCTCTCACTCTGATTGTGCTGGAGTTATGTTACCTGAACTCCCATGGTGCACTGTCTTGGTCCCACTGTACCCACACGTCCAGCTGACACTATATGCTCTACACCCACACGTCCAGCTGACACTATATGCTCTACACCCACACGTCCAGCTGACACTATATGTTCTACACCCACACGTCCAGCTGACACTATATGCTCTACACCCACACGTCCAGCTGACACTATATGCTCTACACCCACACGTCTAGCTGACACTATATGCTCTACACCCACACGTCAACCTGGCACTATATGCTCTACACCCACACGTCAAGCTGACACTATATGCTCTACACCCACACGTCCAGCTGACACTATATGCGCTACACCCACACGTCCAGCTGGACACTATATGCTCTACACCCACACGTCCAGCTGACACTATATGCTCTACACCCACACGTCAAGCTGACACTATATGCTCTACACCCACACGTCCAGCTGACACTATATGCTCTACACCCACACGTCCAGCTGACACTATATGCGCTACACCCACACGTCCAGCTGACACTATATGCTCTACACCCACACGTCCAGCTGACACTATATGCTCTACACCCACACGTCCAGCTGACACTATATGCTCTACACCCACACGTCCAGCTGACACTATATGCTCTACACCCACACGTCCAGCTGACACTATATGCTCTACACCCACACGTCCAGCTGACACTATATGCTCTACACCCACACGTCCAGCTGACACTATATGCTCTACACCCACACGTCCAGCTGACACTATATGCTCTACACCCACACGTCCAGCTGTCACTATATGCTCTACACCCACACGTCCAGCTGACACTATATGCTCTACACCCACACGTCCAGCTGACACTATATGCTCTACACCCACACGTCCAGCTGACACTATATGCTCTACACCCACACGTCCAGCTGACACTATATGCTCTACACCCACACGTCCAGCTGACACTATATGCTCTACACCCACACGTCCAGCTGACACTATATGCTCTACACCCACACGTCCAGCTGACACTATATGCTCTACACCCACACGTCCAGCTGACACTATATGCTCTACACCCACACGTCCAGCTGACACTATATGCTCTACACCCACACGTCCAGCTGACACTATATGCTCTACACCCACACGTCCAGCTGTCACTATATGCTCTACACCCACACGTCCAGCTGACACTATATGCTCTACACCCACACGTCCAGCTGACACTATATGCTCTACACCCACACGTCCAGCTGACACTATATGCTCTACACCCACACGTCCAGCTGACACTATATGCTCTACACCCACACGTCCAGCTGTCACTATATGCTCTACACCCACACGTCCAGCTGTCACTATATGCTCTACACCCACACGTCCAGCTGACACTATATGCTCTACACCCACACGTCCAGCTGACACTATATGCTCTACACCCACACGTCCAGCTGACACTATATGCTCTACACCCACACGTCCAGCTGTCACTATATGCTCTACACCCACACGTCCAGCTGACACTATATGCTCTACACCCACACGTCCAGCTGTCACTATATGCTCTACACCCACACGTCCAGCTGACACTATATGCTCTACACCCACACGTCCAGCTGACACTATATGCTCTACACCCACACGTCCAGCTGTCACTATATGCTCTACACCCACACGTCCAGCTGGACCTGACAATACTTCACACCTTTGTGAGTCTTGTAATTCTTGTGTGAACGACCTCGTCCCAGGAGGAAGTGTTCATCAGGGCATGAACAAGGCGGGACCCACCACTCATCAACAAGGTGGGACCCACCACTCATGAACAAGGTGGGACCCACCACTCATGAACAAGGCGGGACCCACCACTCATCAACAAGGCGGGACCCACCACTCATCAACAAGGTGGGACCCACCACTCATCAACAAGGCGGGACCCACCACTCATCAACAAGGCGGGACCCACCACTCATCAACAAGGTGGGACCCACCACTCATCAACAAGGTGGGACCCACCACTCATCAACAAGGCGGGACCCACCACTCATCAACAAGGTGGGACCCACCACTCATCAACAAGGCGGGACCCACCACTCATCAACAAGGCGGGACCCACCACTCATCAACAAGGTGGGACCCACCACTCATCAACAAGGTGGGACCCACCACTCATGAACAAGGCGGGACACACCACTCATCAACAAGGTGGGACCCACCACTCATGAACAAGGTGGGACAAGACTCACAACATCCACATGACCACAAATGACACTCATGTGTGATACATTTCCTCTCATTCTTTTCTAACATATTTGTGTCATTGTTGTCAAGGAATGTGTTGTCATCACTCGTGAGCCTCTGGCACTCTCCTCGTGATGTGTGGCACTCTCACCCACTGTGTCTGTGTCAAGAGTGCCTCTGTGTCAAGAGTGCCACTGTGTCTGTGTCAAGAGTGCCACTGTGTCTGTGTCAAGAGTGCCACTGTGTCTGTGTCAAGAGTGGCACTGTGTCTGTGTCAAGAGTGCCACTGTGTCTGTGTCAAGAGTGCCACTGTGTCTGTGTCAAGAGTGCCACTGTGTCTGTGTCAAGAGTGGCACTGTGTCTGTGTCAAGAGTGGCACTGTGTCTGTGTCAAGAGTGGCACTGTGTCTGTGTCAAGAGTGGCACTGTGCCACGCCTCAGCAGGCTCACGGCTGTTCTTCCAGCTTATTTCTCTAAGATGTTGGTGAATTATTTTCCAGTTAGAAATCTGAGCATCGCAGGCAAATTTTACATTACAAATGGTAATGTAAAGTTACAGATGTGTGACGGGTGTGTGACGATGAATCGTGATGAATGTTTCGTATCACTCTCTTGCTCCCGTCTCTGCTTCTCACGCCTCAGATTTGTTTTCCAATATATTAGCTGGGTGTAGCCGGCGGGCAGTGCCAACTATCGTCGTGGGGGTCAGAATGTGACTGTGCCACGCTGTTCCCAGTTGAATTCTGCCAATTGTGACCAGCCTATGTCTGTCCCCTACCCCAGACAATTATGCCTGCAAAGTTTGGTGAGGTTAGCCCTGAGCATCTGGCCTCCAAACGTGGACAGAAAATGAGACAGATAGACACTTTGTCTTACATATATATTGGGAATATTGTTATTTTTTTCCAGAATTTTATAATAATTTCACTCGATTTGAATTTCATAATTTTTTCAACTGTCAACGAGCGACTTTCCGTTTGTTGTATCTTATTGAATATTTAATTTTTTGTTTCTCCGTTCTTCTTGTTCTCATTGTTGTGTTGTGGTGATGGAAGGAGCCGCAGGAGGCGACAGTGTTGTGTGGTGACGGAAGGAGCCGCAGGAGGCGACAGTGTTGTGTGGTGACGGAAGGAGCCGCAGGAGGCGACAGTGTTGTGTGGTGATGGAAGGAGCCGCAGGAGGCGACAGTGTTGTGTGGTGATGGAAGGAGCCGCAGGAGGCGACAGTGTTGTGTTGTGGTGATGGAAGGAGCCGCAGGAGGCGACAGTGTTGTGTGGTGATGGAAGGAGCCGCAGGAGGCGACAGTGTTGTGTGGTGATGGAAGGAGCCGCAGGAGGCGACAGTGTTGTGTGGTGATGGAAGGAGCCGCAGGAGGCGACAGTGTTGTGTTGTGGTGATGGAAGGAGCCGCAGGAGGCGACAGTGTTGTGTGGTGATGGAAGGAGCCGCAGGAGGCGACAGTGTTGTGTGGTGATGGAAGGAGCCGCAGGAGGCGACAGTGTTGTGGTGATGGAAGGAGCCGCAGGAGGCGACAGTGTTGTGTGGTGATGGAAGGAGCCGCAGGAGGTGACAGTGTTGTGTGGTGATGGAAGGAGCCGCAGGAGGCGACAGTGTTGTGTGGTGATGGAAGGAGCCGCAGGAGGCGACAGTGTTGTGTGGTGATGGAAGGAGCCGCAGGAGGCGACAGTGTTGTGTGGTGATGGAAGGAGCCGCAGGAGGCGACAGTGTTGTGTTGTGGTGATGGAAGGAGCCGCAGGAGGTGACAGTGTTGTGTGGTGATGGAAGGAGCCGCAGGAGGTGACAGTGTTGTGTGGTGATGGAAGGAGCCGCAGGAGGCGACAGTGTTGTGGTATGGAAGGAGCCGCAGGAGGCGACAGTGTTGTGTGGTGATGGAAGGAGCCGCAGGAGGCGACAGTGTTGTGTGGTGATGGAAGGAGCCGCAGGAGGCGACAGTGTTGTGTGGTGATGGAAGGAGCCGCAGGAGGCGACAGTGTTGTGGTGATGGAAGGAGCCGCAGGAGGCGACAGTGTTGTGTGGTGATGGAAGGAGCCGCAGGAGGTGACAGTGTTGTGTGGTGATGGAAGGAGCCGCAGGAGGCGACAGTGTTGTGTGGTGATGGAAGGAGCCGCAGGAGGCGACAGTGTTGTGTGGTGATGGAAGGAGCCGCAGGAGGCGACAGTGTTGTGTGGTGATGGAAGGAGCCGCAGGAGGCGACAGTGTTGTGTTGTGGTGATGGAAGGAGCCGCAGGAGGTGACAGTGTTGTGTGGTGATGGAAGGAGCCGCAGGAGGTGACAGTGTTGTGTGGTGATGGAAGGAGCCGCAGGAGGCGACAGTGTTGTGTGGTGATGGAAGGAGCCGCAGGAGGTGACAGTGTTGTGTTGTGGTGATGGAAGGAGCCGCAGGAGGCGACAGTGTTGTGTGGTGATGGAAGGAGCCGCAGGAGGTGACAGTGTTGTGTTGTGGTGATGGAAGGAGCCGCAGAAGGTGACAGTGTTGTGTTGTGGTGATGGAAGGAGCCGCAGGAGGCGACAGTGTTGTGTTGTGATGGAAGGAGTCGCAGGAGGTGACAGTGTTGTGTGGTGATGGAAGGAGCCGCAGGAGGTGACAGTGTTGTGTGGTGATGGACGGAGCCGCAGGAGGTGACAGTGTTGTGTGGTGATGGAAGGAGCCGCAGGAGGTGACAGTGTTGTGTTGTGGTGATGGACGGAGCCGCAGGAGGTGACAGTGTTGTGTGGTGATTGAAGGAGCCGCAGGAGGTGACAGTGTTGTGGTGATGGACGGAGCCGCAGGAGGCGACAGTGTTGTGGTGATGGACGGAGCCGCAGGAGGTGACAGTGTTGTGTGGTGATGGAAGGAGCCGCAGGAGGTGACAGTGTTGTGTGGTGATGGAAGGAGCCGCAGGAGGTGACAGTGTTGTGTGGTGATGGACGGAGCCGCAGGAGGTGACAGTGTTGTGTGGTGATGGAAGGAGCCGCAGGAGGTGACAGTGTTGTGTGGTGATGGACGGAGCCGCAGGAGGTGACAGTGTTGTGTGGTGATGGAAGGAGCCGCAGGAGGTGACAGTGTTGTGTGGTGATGGAAGGAGCCGCAGGAGGTGACAGTGTTGTGTTGTGGTGATGGACGGAGCCGCAGGAGGCGACAGTGTTGTGGTGATGGAAGGAGCCACAGGAGGTGACAGTGTTGTGTTGTGGTGATGGACGGAGCCGCAGGAGGTGACAGTGTTGTGGTGATGGAAGGAGCCGCAGGAGGTGATAGTGTTGTGTTGTGGTGATGGACGGAGCCGCAGGAGGTGACAGTGTTGTGGTGATGGACGGAGCCGCAGGAGGCGACAGTGTTGTGTTGTGGTGATGGACGGAGCCGCAGGAGGTGACAGTGTTGTGGTGATAGAAGGAGCCGCAGGAGATGACAGTGTTGTGTGGTGATGGACGGAGCCGCAGGAGGTGACAGTGTTGTGATGGTGATGGAAGGAGCCGCAGGAGGTGACAGTGTTGTGTGGTGATGGAAGGAGCCGCAGGAGGTGACAGTGTTGTGTGGTGATGGAAGGAGCCGCAGGAGGTGACAGTGTTGTGTTGTGGTGATGGAAGGAGCCGCAGGAGGTGACAGTGTTGTGTGGTGATGGAAGGAGCCGCAGGAGGTGACAGTGTTGTGTGGTGATGGAAGGAGCCGCAGGAGGTGACAGTGTTGTGTGGTGATGGAAGGAGCCGCAGGAGGTGACAGTGTTGTGTGGTGATGGAAGGAGCCGCAGGAGGTGACAGTGTTGTGTTGTGGTGATGGAAGGAGCCGCAGGAGGTGACAGTGTTGTGTGGTGATGGAAGGAGCCGCAGGAGGTGACAGTGTTGTGTGGTGATGGACGGAGCCGCAGGAGGTGACAGTGTTGTGTTGTGATGGAAGGAGCCGCAGGAGGTGACAGTGTTGTGTGGTGATGGAAGGAGCCGCAGGAGGTGACAGTGTTGTGTGGTGATGGAAGGAGCCGCAGGAGGTGACAGTGTTGTGTGGTGATGGAAGGAGCCGCAGGAGGTGACAGTGTTGTGTGGTGATGGACGGAGCCGCAGTAGGCGACAGTGTTGTGGTGATGGAAGGAGCCGCAGGAGGTGACAGTGTTGTGTGGTGATGGAAGGAGCCGCAGGAGGTGACAGTGTTGTGTGGTGATGGAAGGAGCCGCAGGAGGTGACAGTGTTGTGTGGTGATGGAAGGAGCCGCAGGAGGTGACAGTGTTGTGTGGTGATGGACGGAGCCGCAGGAGGCGACAGTGTTGTGGTGATGGAAGGAGCCGCAGGAGGTGACAGTGTTGTGTGGTGATGGACGGAGCCGCAGGAGGCGACAGTGTTGTGGTGATGGAAGGAGCCGCAGGAGGTGACAGTGTTGTGGTGATGGACGGAGCCGCAGGAGGCGACAGTGTTGTGGTGATGGACGGAGCCGCAGGAGGTGACAGTGTTGTGTGGTGATGGACGGAGCCGCAGGAGGTGACAGTGTTGTGTGGTGATGGACGGAGCCGCAGGAGGTGACAGTGTTGTGTGGTGATGGACGGAGCCGCAGGAGGTGACAGTGTTGTGTGGTGATGGACGGAGCCGCAGGAGGCGACAGTGTTGTGGTGATGGACGGAGCCGCAGGAGGTGACAGTGTTGTGTGGTGATGGACGGAGCCGCAGGAGGCGACAGTGTTGTGGTGATGGACGGAGCCGCAGGAGGTGACAGTGTTGTGTGGTGATGGACGGAGCCGCAGGAGGTGACAGTGTTGTGTTGTGGTGATGGAAGGAGCCGCAGGAGGTGACAGTGTTGTGTGGTGATGGAAGGAGCCGCAGGAGGCGACAGTGTTGTGTTGTGGTGATGGAAGGAGCCGCAGGAGGTGACAGTGTTGTGTGGTGATGGAAGGAGCCGCAGGAGGTGACAGTGTTGTGTTGTGGTGATGGAAGGAACCGCAGGAGGCGACAGTGTTGTGTGGTGATGGAAGGAGCCGCAGGAGGCGACAGTGTTGTGTGGTGATGGTAGGAGCCGCAGGAGGCGACAGTGTTGTGTGGTGATGGAAGGAGCCGCAGGAGGTGACAGTGTTGTGTGGTGATGGACGGAGCCGCAGGAGGTGACAGTGTTGTGTGGTGATGGAAGGAGCCGCAGGAGGCGACAGTGTTGTGTGGTGATGGACGGAGCCGCAGGAGGCGACAGTGTTGTGTGGTGATGGAAGGAGCCGCAAGAGGCGACAGTGTTGTGTGGTGATGGAAGGAGCCGCAGGAGGCGACAGTGTTGTGTGGTGATGGAAGGAGCCGCAGGAGGCGACAGTGTTGTGTGGTGATGGACGGAGCCGCAGGAGGTGACAGTGTTGTGTTGTGGTGATGGTAGGAGCCGTAGGAGGCGACAGTGTTGTGGTGATGGAAGGAGCCGCAGGAGGTGACAGTGTTGTGTTGTGATGGAAGGAGCCGCAGGAGGCGACAGTGTTGTGGTGATGGAAGGAGCCGCAGGAGGCGACAGTGTTGTGTTGTGGTGATGGAAGGAGCCGCAGGATGCGACAGTGTTGTGTTGTGGTGATGGTAGGAGCCGTAGGAGGCGACAGTGTTGTGGTGATGGAAGGAGCCGCAGGAGGTGACAGTGTTGTGTTGTGATGGAAGGAGCCGCAGGAGGTGACAGTGTTGTGTGGTGATGGAAGGAGCCGCAGAAGGCGACAGTGTTGTGGTGATGGAAGGAGCCGCAGGAGGCGACAGTGTTGTGTTGTGGTGATGGAAGGAGCCGCAGGAGGCGACAGTGTTGTGTGGTGATGGAAGGAGCCGCAGGAGGTGACAGTGTTGTGTTGTGGTGATGAAAGGAGCCGCAGGAGGCGACAGTGTTGTGGTGATGGAAGGAGCCGCAGGAGGCGACAGTGTTGTGTGGTGATGGAAGGAGCCGCAGGAGGCGACAGTGTTGTGTGGTGATGGAAGGAGCCGCAGGAGGTGACAGTGTTGTGTTGTGGTGATGGAAGGAGCCGCAGGAGGTGACAGTGTTGTGGTGATGGAAGGAGCCGCAGGAGGCGACAGTGTTGTGTGGTGATGGAAGGAGCCGCAGGAGGCGACAGTGTTGTGTGGTGATGGAAGGAGCCGCAGGAGGTGACAGTGTTGTGTTGTGGTGATGGACGGAGCCGCAGGAGGTGACAGTGTTGTGGTGATGGAAGGAGCCGCAGGAGGCGACAGTGTTGTGGTGATGGAAGGAGCCGCAGGAGGCGACAGTGTTGTGGTGATGGAAGGAGCCGCAGGAGGCGACAGTGTTGTGTGGTGATGGAAGGAGCCGCAGGAGGCGACAGTGTTGTGTGGTGATGGAAGGAGCCGCAGGAGGCGACAGTGTTGTGTGGTGATGGAAGGAGCCGCAGGAGGCGACAGTGTTGTGTGGTGATGGAAGGAGCCGCAGGAGGCGACAGTGTTGTTGTGGTGATGGAAGGAGCCGCAGGAGGCGACAGTGTTGTGTGGTGATGGAAGGAGCCGCAGGAGGCGACAGTGTTGTGTGGTGATGGAAGGAGCCGCAGGAGGCGACAGTGTTGTGTTGTGGTGATGGAAGGAGCCGCAGGAGGTGACAGTGTTGTTTGTGGTGATGGAAGGAGCCGCAGGAGGCGACAGTGTTGTGTGGTGATGGAAGGAGCCGCAGGAGGCGACAGTGTTGTGTGGTGATGGAAGGAGCCGCAGGAGGCGACAGTGTTGTTGTGGTGATGGAAGGAGCCGCAGGAGGCGACAGTGTTGTGTGGTGATGGAAGGAGCCGCAGGAGGCGACAGTGTTGTGGTGATGGAAGGAGCCGCAGGAGGCGACAGTGTTGTGTGGTGATGGAAGGAGCCGCAGGAGGCGACAGTGTTGTGTGGTGATGGAAGGAGCCGCAGGAGGCGACAGTGTTGTGTGGTGATGGAAGGAGCCGCAGGAGGCGACAGTGTTGTGTTGTGGTGATGGAAGGAGCCGCAGGAGGTGACAGTGTTGTGTGGTGATGGAAGGAGCCGCAGGAGGTGACAGTGTTGTGTGGTGATGGAAGGAGCCGCAGGAGGCGACAGTGTTGTGGTGATGGAAGGAGCCGCAGGAGGCGACAGTGTTGTGTGGTGATGGAAGGAGCCGCAGGAGGCGACAGTGTTGTGTGGTGATGGAAGGAGCCGCAGGAGGCGACAGTGTTGTGTGGTGATGGAAGGAGCCGCAGGAGGCGACAGTGTTGTGGTGATGGAAGGAGCCGCAGGAGGCGACAGTGTTGTGTGGTGATGGAAGGAGCCGCAGGAGGTGACAGTGTTGTGTGGTGATGGAAGGAGCCGCAGGAGGCGACAGTGTTGTGTGGTGATGGAAGGAGCCGCAGGAGGTGACAGTGTTGTGTGGTGATGGAAGGAGCCGCAGGAGGTGACAGTGTTGTGTGGTGATGGAAGGAGCCGCAGGAGGCGACAGTGTTGTGTGGTGATGGAAGGAGCCGCAGGAGGTGACAGTGTTGTGTTGTGGTGATGGAAGGAGCCGCAGGAGGCGACAGTGTTGTGTGGTGATGGAAGGAGCCGCAGGAGGTGACAGTGTTGTGTTGTGGTGATGGAAGGAGCCGCAGGAGGTGACAGTGTTGTGTTGTGGTGATGGAAGGAGCCGCAGGAGGCGACAGTGTTGTGTTGTGATGGAAGGAGCCGCAGGAGGTGACAGTGTTGTGTGGTGATGGAAGGAGCCGCAGGAGGTGACAGTGTTGTGTGGTGATGGACGGAGCCGCAGGAGGTGACAGTGTTGTGTGGTGATGGAAGGAGCCGCAGGAGGTGACAGTGTTGTGTTGTGGTGATGGACGGAGCCGCAGGAGGTGACAGTGTTGTGTGGTGATGGAAGGAGCCGCAGGAGGTGACAGTGTTGTGGTGATGGACGGAGCCGCAGGAGGCGACAGTGTTGTGGTGATGGACGGAGCCGCAGGAGGTGACAGTGTTGTGTGGTGATGGAAGGAGCCGCAGGAGGTGACAGTGTTGTGTGGTGATGGAAGGAGCCGCAGGAGGTGACAGTGTTGTGTGGTGATGGACGGAGCCGCAGGAGGTGACAGTGTTGTGTGGTGATGGAAGGAGCCGCAGGAGGTGACAGTGTTGTGTGGTGATGGACGGAGCCGCAGGAGGTGACAGTGTTGTGTGGTGATGGAAGGAGCCGCAGGAGGTGACAGTGTTGTGTGGTGATGGAAGGAGCCGCAGGAGGTGACAGTGTTGTGTTGTGGTGATGGACGGAGCCGCAGGAGGCGACAGTGTTGTGGTGATGGAAGGAGCCGCAGGAGGTGACAGTGTTGTGTTGTGGTGATGGACGGAGCCGCAGGAGGTGACAGTGTTGTGGTGATGGAAGGAGCCGCAGGAGGTGACAGTGTTGTGTTGTGGTGATGGACGGAGCCGCAGGAGGTGACAGTGTTGTGGTGATGGACGGAGCCGCAGGAGGCGACAGTGTTGTGTTGTGGTGATGGACGGAGCCGCAGGAGGTGACAGTGTTGTGTGGTGATGGAAGGAGCCGCAGGAGATGACAGTGTTGTGTGGTGATGGACGGAGCCGCAGGAGGTGACAGTGTTGTGTGGTGATGGAAGGAGCCGCAGGAGGTGACAGTGTTGTGTGGTGATGGAAGGAGCCGCAGGAGGTGACAGTGTTGTGTGGTGATGGAAGGAGCCGCAGGAGGTGACAGTGTTGTGTTGTGGTGATGGAAGGAGCCGCAGGAGGTGACAGTGTTGTGTGGTGATGGAAGGAGCCGCAGGAGGTGACAGTGTTGTGTGGTGATGGAAGGAGCCGCAGGAGGTGACAGTGTTGTGTGGTGATGGAAGGAGCCGCAGGAGGTGACAGTGTTGTGTGGTGATGGAAGGAGCCGCAGGAGGTGACAGTGTTGTGTTGTGGTGATGGAAGGAGCCGCAGGAGGTGACAGTGTTGTGTGGTGATGGAAGGAGCCGCAGGAGGTGACAGTGTTGTGTGGTGATGGACGGAGCCGCAGGAGGTGACAGTGTTGTGTGTGATGGAAGGAGCCGCAGGAGGTGACAGTGTTGTGTGGTGATGGAAGGAGCCGCAGGAGGTGACAGTGTTGTTGGTGATGGAAGGAGCCGCAGGAGGTGACAGTGTTGTGTGGTGATGGAAGGAGCCGCAGGAGGTGACAGTGTTGTGTGGTGATGGACGGAGCCGCAGTAGGCGACAGTGTTGTGGTGATGGAAGGAGCCGCAGGAGGTGACAGTGTTGTGTGGTGATGGAAGGAGCCGCAGGAGGTGACAGTGTTGTGTGGTGATGGAAGGAGCCGCAGGAGGTGACAGTGTTGTGTGGTGATGGAAGGAGCCGCAGGAGGTGACAGTGTTGTGTGGTGATGGACGGAGCCGCAGGAGGCGACAGTGTTGTGGTGATGGAAGGAGCCGCAGGAGGTGACAGTGTTGTGTGGTGATGGACGGAGCCGCAGGAGGCGACAGTGTTGTGGTGATGGACGGAGCCGCAGGAGGTGACAGTGTTGTGGTGATGGACGGAGCCGCAGGAGGCTGACAGTGTTGTGTGGTGATGGACGGAGCCGCAGGAGGTGACAGTGTTGTGTGGTGATGGACGGAGCCGCAGGAGGTGACAGTGTTGTGTGGTGATGGACGGAGCCGCAGGAGGTGACAGTGTTGTGTGGTGATGGACGGAAGCCGCAGGAGGTGACAGTGTTGTGTGGTGATGGACGGAGCCGCAGGAGGCGACAGTGTTGTGTGGTGATGGACGGAGCCGCAGGAGGTGACAGTGTTGTGTGGTGATGGACGGAGCCGCAGGAGGCGACAGTGTTGTGTGGTGATGGAAGGAGCCGCAGGAGGTGACAGTGTTGTGTGGTGATGGAAGGAGCCGCAGGAGGTGACAGTGTTGTGTTGTGGTGATGGAAGGAGCCGCAGGAGGTGACAGTGTTGTGTGGTGATGGAAGGAGCCGCAGGAGGCGACAGTGTTGTGTGGTGATGGAAGGAGCCGCAGGAGGTGACAGTGTTGTGTTGGTGATGGAAGGAGCCGCAGGAGGTGACAGTGTTGTGTGGTGATGGAAGGAGCCGCAGGAGGCGACAGTGTTGTGTGGTGATGGAAGGAGCCGCAGGAGGCGACAGTGTTGTGTGGTGATGGAAGGAGCCGCAGGAGGCGACAGTGTTGTTGTGGTGATGGAAGGAGCCGCAGGAGGTCGACAAGTGTTGTGTGGTGATGGACGGAGCCGCAGGAGGTGACAGTGTTGTGTGGTGATGGAAGGAGCCGCAGGAGGCTGACAGTGTTGTGTGGTGATGGAAGGAGCCGCAGGAGGGTGACAGTGTTGTGTGGTGATGGAAGGAGCCGCAAGAGGCGACAGTGTTGTGTGGTGATGGAAGGAGCCGCAGGAGGCGACAGTGTTGTGTGTGATGGCTAGAAGGAGCCGCAGGAGGCGACAGTGTTGTGTGGTGATGGAAGGAGCCGCAGGAGGCGACAGTGTTGTGTGGTGATGGAGGAGCCGCAGGAGGTGACAGTGTTGTGTTGTGGTGATGGAGGAGCCGCAGGAGGCGACAGTGTTGTGGTGATGGAAGGAGCCGCAGGAGGTGACAGTGTTGTGTGTGATGGAAGGAGCCGCAGGAGGTGACAGTGTTGTGTGGTGATGGAAGGAGCCGCAGGAGGCGACAGTGTTGTGTGGTGATGGAAGGAGCCGCAGGAGGCGACAGTGTTGTGTTGTGGTGATGGAAGGAGCCGCAGGAGGCGACAGTGTTGTGTGTGTGATGGAAGGAGCCGCAGGAGGCGACAGTGTTGTGGTGATGGAAGGAGCCGCAGGAGGCGACAGTGTTGTGGTGATGGAAGGAGCCGCAGGAGGTGACAGTGTTGTGTGGTGATGGAAGGAGCCGCAGGAGGCGACAGTGTTGTGTGATGGAAGGAGCCGCAGGAGGCGACAGTGTTGTGTGTGATGGAAGGAGCCGCAGGAGGCGACAGTGTTGTGTGGTGATGGAAGGAGCCGCAGGAGGACAGTGTTGTGTTGTGGTGATGAAGGAGCCGCAGGAGGCGACAGTGTTGTGGTGATGGAAGGAGCCGCAGGAGGCGACAGTGTTTGTGGTGATGGAAGGAGCCGCAGGAGGCGACAGTGTTGTGTGTGATGGAAGGAGCCGCAGGAGGTGACAGTGTTGTGTGGTGATGGAAGGAGCCGCAGGAGGCGACAGTGTTGTGTGGTGATGGAAGGAGCCGCAGGAGGACAGTGTTGTGTGATGGAAGGAGCCGCAGGAGGCGACAGTGTTGTGGTGATGGAAGGAGCCGCAGGAGGCGACAGTGTTGTGGTGATGGAAGGAGCCGCAGGAGACAGTGTTGTGTGGTGATGGAAGGAGCCGCAGGAGGTGACAGTGTGTGTGTGTGATGGAAGGAGCCGCAGGAGGCGACAGTGTTGTGGTGATGGAAGGAGCCGCAGGAGGTGACAGTGTTGTGTGGTGATGGAAGGAGCCGCAGGAGGTGACAGTGTTGTGTGGTGATGGAAGGAGCCGCAGGAGGCGACAGTGTTGTGGTGATGGAAGGAGCCGCAGGAGGTGACAGTGTTGTGTGGTGATGGAAGGAGCCGCAGGAGGTGACAGTGTTGTGGTGTGATGGAAGGAGCCGCAGGAGGGACAGTGTTGTGGTGATGGAAGGAGCCGCAGGAGGTGACAGTGTTGTGGTGATGGAAGGAGCCGCAGGAGGCGACAGTGTTGTGTGGATGGAAGGAGCCGCAGGAGGTGACAGTGTTGTGTGTGTGATGGAAGGAGCCGCAGGAGGTGACAGTGTTGTGGTGATGGAAGGAGCCGCAGGAGGCGACAGTGTTGTGTTGTGGTGATGGAAGGAGCCGCAGGAGGCGACAGTGTGTGTGGTGATGGAAGGAGCCGCAGGAGGCGACAGTGTTGTGTGTGTGATGGAAGGAGCCGCAGGAGGCGACAGTGTTGTGTGGTGATGGAAGGAGCCGCAGGAGGTGACAGTGTTGTGTTGTGTGATGGAAGGAGCCGCAGGAGGCGACAGTGTTGTGGTGATGGAAGGAGCCGCAGGAGCGACAGTGTTGTGTTGTGGGGGGGGAGGAAGTGAGTGGGTGGAAGGAGCCGCAGGAGGCGACAGTGTTGTGGTGATGGAAGGAGCCGCAGAGGCGACAGTGTTGTGGTGATGGAAGGAGCCGCAGGAGGCGACAGTGTTTGTGGTGATGGAAGGAGCCGCAGGAGGCGACAGTGTTGTGTTGTGGTGATGGAAGGAGCCGCAGGAGGCGACAGTGTTGTGGTGATGGAAGGAGCCGCAGGAGGCGACAGTGTTGTGTGGTGATGGAAGGAGCCGCAGGAGGCGACAGTGTTGTGTGGTGATGGAAGGAGCCGCAGGAGGTGACAGTGTTGTGGTGATGGAAGGAGCCGCAGGAGGCGACAGTGTTGTGTGGTGATGGAAGGAGCCGCAGGAGGTGACAGTGTTGTGTGTGATGGAAGGAGCCGCAGGTGTGACAGTGTTGTGGTGATGGAAGGAGCCGCAGGAGGTGACAGTGTTGTGTGATGGAAGGAGCCGCAGGAGGCGACAGTGTTGTGTGGTGATGGAAGGAGCCGCAGGAGTGACAGTGTTGTGTGTGTGATGGAAGGAGCCGCAGGAGGTGACAGTGTTGTGGTGATGGAAGGAGCCGCAGGAGGCGACAGTGTTGTGTGTGGTGATGGAAGGAGCCGCAGGAGGCGACAGTGTTGTGTTGTGATGGAAGGAGCCGCAGGAGGACAGTGTTGTGGTGATGGAAGGAGCCGCAGGAGGCGACAGTGTTGTGTGTGATGGAAGGAGCCGCAGGAGGTGACAGTGTTGTGTTGTGGTGATGGAAGGAGCCGCAGAGGTGACAGTGTTGTGTGATGGAAGGAGCCGCAGGAGGCGACAGTGTTGTGTGTGATGGAAGGAGCCGCAGGAGGTGACAGTGTTGTGTGGTGATGGAAGGAGCCGCAGGAGGCGACAGTGTTGTGGTGATGGACGGAGCCGCAGGAGGCGACAGTGTTGTGGTGATGGAAGGAGCCGCAGGAGGCGACAGTGTTGTGGTGATGGAAGGAGCCGCAGGAGGCGACATTGTTGTGTTGTGGTGATGGAAGGAGCCGCAGGAGGCGACAGTGTTGTGGTGATGGAAGGAGCCGCAGGAGGCGACAGTGTTGTGTGGTGATGGAAGGAGCCGCAGGAGGTGACATTGTTGTGGTGATGGAAGGAGCCGCAGGAGGCGACAGTGTTGTGGTGATGGAAGGAGCCGCAGGAGGCGACAGTGTTGTGGTGATGGAAGGAGCCGCAGGAGGCGACAGTGTTGTGTGGTGATGGAAGGAGCCGCAGGAGGCGACAGTGTTGTGTGGTGATGGAAGGAGCCGCAGGAGGTGACAGTGTTGTGTGGTGATGGAAGGAGCCGCAGGAGGCGACAGTGTTGTGGTGATGGAAGGAGCCGCAGGAGGTGACAGTGTTGTGTGGTGATGGAAGGAGCCGCAGGAGGTGACAGTGTTGTGTGGTGATGGAAGGAGCCGCAGGTGGTGACAGTGTTGTGGTGATGGAAGGAGCCGCAGGAGGTGACAGTGTTGTGGTGACGGAAGGAGCCGCAGGAGGCGACAGTGTTGTGTGGTGATGGAAGGAGCAGCAGGAGGTGACAGTGTTGTGGTGATGGAAGGAGCCGCAGGAGGCGACATTGTTGTGTTGTGGTGATGGAAGGAGCCGCAGGAGGCGACAGTGTTGTGTGGTGATGGAAGGAGCCGCAGGAGGCGACAGTGTTGTGTGGTGATGGAAGGAGCCGCAGGAGGAGGTGACAGGAAGAGAGACCTCCGATAAAATGTTCATTAAAGAGAAAGTGAAATGCGGAAGAGCTTCAAGTAGCGATCAAGTGACTGAGGAATGTTAACGGAAAAGGTGATTGGTGCCCGCAGGGCTGGTGAGGTACACCTCCACACCTGCTGGCTACACCTGCTGGTCCTCCTCCACACACACGGGTGGCAGGCCTCCACACCTGCTGGCTACACCTGCTGGTCCTCCTCCACACACACGGGTGGCAGGCCTCCACACCTGCTGGCTACACCTGCTGGTCCTCCTCCAGGCACACGGGTGGCAGGCCTCCACACCTGCTGGCTACACCTGCTGGTCCTCCTCCACACACACGGGTGGCAGGCCTCCACACCTGCTGGCTACACCTGCTGGTCCTCCTCCAGCACACACTGGGTGGCAGGCCTCCACACCTGCTGGCTACACCTGCTGGTCCTCCTCCAGGCACACGGGTGGCAGGCCTCCACACCTGCTGGCTACACCTGCTGGTCCTCCTCCAGGCACACGGGTGGCAGGCCTCCACACCTGCTGGCTACACCTGCTGGTCCTCCTCCACACACACGGCTGGCAGGCCTCCACACCTGCTGGCTACACCTGCTGGTCCTCCTCCACACACACGGCTGGCAGGCCTCCACACCTGCTGGCTACACCTGCTGGTCCTCCTCCACACACACGGGTGGCAGGCCTCCACACCTGCTGGCTACACCTGCTGGTCCTCCTCCAGGCACACACGGGTGGCAGGCCTCCACACCTGCTGGCTACACCTGCTGGTCCTCCTCCAGGCACACGGGTGGCAGGCCTCCACACCTGCTGGCTACACCTGCTGGTCCTCCTCCAGCACACGGGCTGGCAGGCCTCCACACCTGCTGGCTACACCTGCTGGTCCTCCTCCAGGCACACGGGCTGGCAGGCCTCCACACCTGCTGGCTACACCTGCTGGTCCTCCTCCACACACACGGGTGGCAGGCCTCCACACCTGCTGGCTACACCTGCTGGTCCTCCTCCAGCACACACGGGTGGCAGGCCTCCACACCTGCTGGCTACACCTGCTGGTCCTCCTCCAGGCACACGGGTGGCAGGCCTCCACACCTCCTGGCTATACCTGCTGGTCCTCCTCCACAGCACACGGGTGGCAGGCCTCCACACCTGCTGGCTACATCTGCTGGTCCTCCTCCAGGCACACGGGTGGCAGGCCTCCACACCTGCTGGCTACATCTGCTGGTCCTCCTCCAGGCACACGGCTGGCAGGCCTCCACACCTGCTGGCTACACCTGCTGGTCCTCCTCCAGGCACACGGTGGCAGGCCTCCACACCTGCTGGCTACATCTGCTGGTCCTCCTCCAGGCACACGGCTGGCAGGCCTCCACACCTCCTGGCTATACCTGCTGGTCCTCCTCCACACACACGGGTGGCAGGCCTCCACACCTGCTGGCTACACCTGCTGGTCCTCCTCCAGGCACACGGGTGGCAGGCCTCCACACCTGCTGGCTACACCTGCTGGTCCTCCTCCAGGCACACGGGTGGCGGGCCTCCACACCTGCTGGCTACACCCGCTGGTCCTCGTCCAGACACGGCTGGCAGGCGTCCACACCTGCTGGCTACACCTGCTGGTCCTCCTCCAGACACACGGGTGGCAGGCCTCCACACCTCCTGGCTACACCTGCTTTTCCTCTAGACACACGGGTGGCAGGCCTCCACACCTGCTGGCTACACCTGCTTTTCCTCTAGACACACGGGTGGCAGGCCTCCACACCTGCTGGCTACACCCGCTGGTCCTCCACACACACACGGCTGGCAGGCCTCCACACCTGCTGGCTACACCTGCTTTTCCTCTAGACACACGGGTGGCAGGCCTCCACACCTCCTGGCTACACCTGCTTTTCCTCTAGACACACGGGTGGCAGGCCTCCACACCTCCTGGCTACACCTGCTTTTCCTCTAGACACACGGGTGGCAGGCCTCCACACCTGCTGGCTACACCCGCTGGTCCTCCACACACACACACGGCTGGAAGGCCTCCAAACCTGCTGGCTACACCTGCTGGTCCTCCACACACACACGGCTGGCGGGCCTCCACACCTGCTGGCTACACCCGCTGGTCCTCCACACACACGGCTGGCGGGCCTCCACACCTGCTGGCTACACCCGCTGGTCCTCCACACACACGGCTGGCGGGCCTCCACACCTGCTGGCTACACCCGCTGGTCCTCCACACACACGGGTGGCGGGCCTCCACACCTGCTGGCTACACCCGCTGGTCCTCCACACACACGGGTGGCGGGCCTCCACACCTGCTGGCTACACCCGCTGGTCCTCCACACACACACGGCTGGCAGGCCTCCACACCTGGTGGCTACACCCGCTGGTCCTCCACACACACACGGCTGGCAGGCCTCCACACCTGCTGGCTACACCCGCTGGTCCTCCACACACACACGGCTGGCAGACCTCCACACCTGCTGGCTACACCCGCTGGTCCTCCACACACACACGGCTGGCAGGCCTCCACACCTGCTGGCTACACCCGCTGGTCCTCCACACACACGGGTGGCGGGCCTCCACACCTGCTGGCTACACCCACTGGTCCTCCACACACACACGGCTGGCGGGCCTCCACACCTGCTGGCTACACCCGCTGGTCCTCCACACACACGGGTGGCGGGCACCACACAGGGCTGAGAACACACAGGAATGGAACTTGGAGCCATAAGAGCCAAGACAACGGGTCAGTGTTACTCGCGACCAACAGCATGCGGAGGACGACGACTGCAGGGGACACGGGAGGCGGAAGGACGGCGTGTCCACCACTCACACATGTCAGGCCGCCTGCAGTGTCATACCTGAGCTCTCCTGGAACATGGCAGCGCGGAGCTTGCCCAATGAATGACTCTGTGAAGTACAGGTGACTCCCAGAGAGTGTGAGAGCAAGTGAAGGAAGTGTGTAGTGGACACCGTGGAGGGAGACCAACTCTCACCATGGCTGCAGCAAGAGGCAGGAGCCCCGGCCAACTGAACTCTTGCTGACGTCCTCAACTCCTGACGTCGAAGGAGTGAAGTACCAGAGGCGCGGAAAACGGTCAAACAAGACTCACTGTCTTATAGGCCGGTGTCACTAGTAAGAGATCCTGGTTAAGGAAGCTGCCGGAGTACAGTGACTGGCGTCGAGTGACCAGGTGACACATTAATCACGAGTGAGAATGATGAGCTGACTGTATAATCCTTCACTGCCAGAAAGCTATGACTTAGTCCAGTTAAAAAGCCATATATATACAACACTACACACAGAAATCACAATAGCGTGATGCATCATATGAACAAATCCACAAGAGCCCTGACGAGGATTCGAACCTACGTTCAGTAAGTTCAGTAGAACTTCGGTTTCAGCTCTTTTACCATGTCGTAGCTCAGTCGATTAAGGCAGCGTGTGGGATGCTCCCAGACGTAGATTTCGAATCCTCGTCACGGCCCTGGTGGATTTGTCCATATATACAAGGTTAGAATCAAAGCTGAGCGTGTAGCAGAGTGCTGTGGATGGTGGCGGAGCACCTATCAGATAGAAAACAGAGGGTCATGGTGGGAGATGGGAGGGAGGAAATTATCAGAGGGAAAAGTGCCGAGCCAATACGACTATACAGCACTGGGAATGGGTCACGATAAGGATTTGGGGTGAGACGAGGGATGGAAATTGTGCCCAACCACTTGGACGGTCGGGGATTGAACGCCGACCTGCATAGAACGAGACCGTCGCTCAACCGTCCAACTCAAGTGGTTACTAGACTTTAACACCTATAAGTGCCAGATATTATGATAGGGCAGAGAGGGGACAGGGAGTGATTTTTTTTTGGAAGTAAAGAGGAAGGAGAAGCATAGGTGAAGGGAAGTATAGAAGTGGAATATACAGTGAGAGGTATGAAAACAGGCGGACTGTCCGCCTTGCTGACACCATGTGTGGGTGTTGGCAGCTAAGCTAAGCTGGCTCCCTCTTGTCAGGGAGCTGTGAGTGTGTGGGAGGTTCTTCACATGTGCTTCCCCATATATGGATCTCTATAGATGAACACTGTGTAGCATTCATATATACACACTCCGATGCTTCCACACATGTTGTTCTGTTTAAGGCTCTTTATTTTATTATTATTATTTATCGAGTTGTTCATATATATACACATATATACCTACATATACTCACACATACACATTTACACACACACACACACACACACACACACACACACACACACACACACACACACACACACACACACACACACACACACACACACACACACACACATATATATATATATATATATATATATATGTCGTACCTAGTAGCCAGAACTCACTTCTCAGCCTACTATGCAAGGCCCGATTTGCCTAATAAGCCAAGTTTTCATGAATTAATGTTTTTTCGTCTACCTAACCTACCTAACCTAACCTAACCTAGCTTTTTTTGGCTACCTAACCTAACCTTACCTATATATATAGGTTAGGTTAGGTTAGGTAGGGTTGGTTAGGTTCGGTCATATATCTACGTTAATTTTAACTCCAATAAAAAAAAATTGACCTCATACATAGTGAAAAGGGTAGCTTTATCATTTCATAAGAAAAAAATTATAGTAAATATATTAATTCAGGAAAACTTGGCTTATTAGGCAAATCGGGCCTTGAATAGTAGGCTGAGAAGTGAGTTCTGGCTACTAGGTACGACATATATATATATATATATATATATATATATATATATATATATATATATATATATATATATATATATATATATATATAAAAGTTTGTGAGTGTACCACCTCTGGTGCCAATGTGGGGACCCATAGCCTCGGAGAAGAAAATAAAAAGTATTCAGAGGAGACCTTGTGGTTTCTCACTGAACACTAATATTATCTTCTCCTACCACCCCCATTCTTTTGTATGTACACATATATATTTACTTTATTTGAACTTTGTTACAAAAAAGGAGTTACATATGGGTTACAAAGATGATTGTCATAGGTTGTCGAGTTCCTCCAGCTCCTCAGATGGCGGGCAGGAACCCTGGATGCAGTGCGCATTTCCCCTCTGTATCGCCACACTGAGGCGCTGGAAAAGAAAGCTTGCAGCTCTCGGGTCCCTTGTTGTTTCAATGAGCCTAGAACCCAGTTCCTTCAAAAAACTGGTAGTACTTTTACCCCAGGCGCCGAGTGTCTCAGAAGCAATGGGGACAAAATTGTAGTGGTGATCCAGTTCTCTATACTTACGGGATTTGGCTGCTTCCCTGTGGGTGGCAGCGCCACCTGGTTGTGCAACACTGAGGTTAATGTAGGTGTTAGCCAGGGTTGATACGCACGTGTAGTCCCATACCAACTGCTTGCCATTCTTCCAGGGGTTCACTGTGATACCATCCGGGCAACCAATAAGAGCATCAGAGTTACGGGGCGTTAGGTAACGGGGCTCTCTTTCAGCTGGGCATCCAGCTGTGGTGAGGCTCCTCTTGATGATGTCATTAACTTCACTGTGCCTCGAGTGCCATCCCCCTGTGCTTTGGCAGAGTAGGCCATGGTGGCCGTACCTGTCAGCCACCACCTCGCCGCAAATACACCTATATCTGGTGTGGATTGGGGCAGCAAGGCGGAGGGCCACAGCAATTCGGAGGGCGTGTGGTGTGAGACGCGTGCCAGTTGCCGACATTGGGGTTGCTAACAGGAAATCCCCTGCATGTGGTGCTGCTACTGCTGTGAGGCGAGCAATGTCGTGTTGTGTTGTTGCAGCACCCAGGCACTCTGCAGCAACTTGGTCTACAATGGGACCATCCCAGCTGGATTGCTTGTGGGCTTTTGGGGATGGTGGTTGAGGTGATTGGCCTGCACGAGAGGCCCACTCTGTGGCACAGCGTGTAAAATTGGGATCATCTACACCTGCCAGCTGATGTAAGTGGGCAGGTAGAATTTCCTTCACAAGGTCGTCGGATGCTGACAAGGAGGACAGGAAGGCTGGAACAGCGATTTGCGTTGCTGTTCGAACTCCGAGGCCCCCAAGTCTTACGGGAAGAGAGGCTTGTTTCCACTGTAGGTCATCGAGAGAGAGGTTAAGGGCTTTTTCTAGCATTGATTTCAGTAACCGGTCATACTCACTTAGTTTTTGGCTACTGTAAGATGGTGAACACCTCAGAAAGTAGGTTAACCTGGGGAGGGGCAGCCATCTGGTGATGAGGTAGAGTGCATCATGAGCATCAATATCCCCAATCCTCCCATCCATCCTCTTAAGGTCGGCGATTTTCTTATCAAGGACCTCATCGATGGCTTTCAACCCCAGGGGAGCTCCTAGGAGTGTGCTGTCTTCAGGTTTAGTTTTATGGATATTTGGCAGAAGACCCTCTATTCTCTCTACGATGCCCTGGTTGGAACATATTATTTCACATTTAGAAGGGTTCAGGGTGAGGCCTAAAACTGCACCTTGCTCCTGGATTTTTCTGATGTCCTCCAAGAGGGAGTCTTGGGAACCAGCTAGGGTACCATCATCCAAGAACCAGATGTTAAGCTCCCTGGACAGAACCTCTGTGACTTGTTTGATGACTAAGCAGAAAAGGAGAGGAGCAAGGGGGTCACCCTGTTGGACGCCTTCTCGCGAGTCAATTTCATGTTCGCCAAAAAGTAGCTTAAGATCCATACTGTAGCATGAATGTACAAAAGGGTAGAGAGAAGGGAAATGACTATGAACTGCACGGAGTACAGCATCCCTCCGCACCAAATTGAAGGCATTTTTTAAATCTAGCTTGATAAGGGCCTTTTCGTCTGTGATGTTGGCGATGAAGGCTCGAGCTGCATGGGCTGCCGCCTCTCACCCTTGTGGAATGCCAAACCCGAGCTGTTTTGGCTTCAGCATGTTGGCCGCTGCATCACTAACTGTTCTTGCAGCTGCCTTTGCGACGAGACGCCGGAGAGAATTGCCCACAGCTATTGGCCTGATCCCTCCATCCTTTTTCTTTAGAGCACAGAGAGATGCTCCAAAAAAGATAGGTCTTATGGACGCTGGTATGTTGCCAGCTAGACATGTGTTGGTGAATCTGGTTAGTTCCACCAAGAAGTTCTTTGCAATGTCACCCAGTGCAGGGTTGAGCATTTGCTTGAGGTGGTTGGGTTTTAGTCCTGTGAACCCACCTGCTGATCCTGTAGGGAAGAACATGGCTGCTTTATGGACCACAGATTCAGCCCCCCAGAGAGGTTCTGCTCCGGTAGCCCCCACTTGTACAATGTCGTCCTCACGCGGAGCCCTGGGTGGGTGTTTCTCCCTTAGGGCTTGAGCTGTTGCGGCATCTCTGTCGGCAATTGAGTCCACACTGGTGATGACTCGTATTGAGCCAATAGTGTTTCCTTCTTCTATTTTCTTGGTGACTGATGTTCTGATTTTTGATGTCTCGGATATGCCACTGTTGCTCTTCCTGCCGTGGGTGTTTCTCGCGCGAGTTGGAAGGCGCACCTGGTTGTCCTCCCTGGAAAAATCATTTATAGCTTTGATGACTGAGGCAGCTAAGGTTTTGTCTCTCCTTGCAGGGGTGGCTAGACATATGTTGCCAAACATTAGGAGGTTGTGCCATGCTTGGGTCGTTCCAGGAGAGTCGTTGACCTTTCTCAGGAGGGCAGATAATTTGGCTGCTGCATGGGGGCGGGCTCCTTTAAGGATGTGTTGCAAGGTTCTGGCCGATGTTGCTTTGATAGCTTCTAATAAATTTTCTGTGGGAATGAAGGTCTAGGAGGTGTTTTGCCTTACGGGCGGTGTGGGCTGTTGACTGGTGTTCTCCCTGGGAGGGCGCCCAGAACCCAAACACCTGGCTCCGTTGTGGTAATGAAGGCGCACATTATCGTCCCTCAACCGGATATAGTATACCCTGTCACACGTCTGACATCTATCTTGTCTACCCCTGCTTGATGGCTCATCTTGGCTTGGAGAAGCCAATATATATATATATATATATATATATATATATATATATATATATATATATATATATATATATATATATATATATATATATATATATATATATATATATATATATATACATACACATATCTACATATACATATATACCCAAACATACACACACACATGCATACATACACACCTACATACATCTTCAGCACGGGTGGGGCACGAACAAGGGGACACAGGTGGAAACTTAGTACCCAGATGAGCCACTGAGACGTTAGAAAGAATTTTTTCAGTGTCAGAGTAGTTAATAAATGGAATGCACTAGGAAGTGATGTGGTGGAGGCTGACTCCATACACAGTTTCAAATGTATATATGATAGAGCCCAGTAGGCTCAGGAATCTGTACACCAGTTGATTGACAGTTGAGAGGCGGGACCAAAGAGCCAAAGCTCAACCCCCGCAAGCAAAATTAGGTGAGTACAATTAGGTGAGTACCTACATACTCAGTTTTCCAATTATGGGGGAAGGATATCTGGTCAGTATCTCATCTGGGAATTATATACTGTGGGGCGGGGTTTTCATCCAGAGAATCGAGGCTCTTTGGCCACCAGCTGTAGGAGCGGGGCGTCTCATCTTGGAGTAATCTTTCTAACATTGGGTCCTCTAACATTTCGATGGTGTTCCACACCCTGATGGCTTGGTGCTGCAGTTTGATGTTTAGTGGCTGTGTGTTCAGGAGTTCGTGGAGCTCCTGGATTGTCTGACCATATGGTGGACGGTGTTTTGCTGCTCTCCTTAGCGCCTTATTTTGTACTGCTTGCAGTTTCTGCATGTTAGTTTTCTTTATGGTGTGTAGTGGTACTGGGGGATAATCTAGATGCGGCCGAACTAGAGCCTTATATAGGTGGATCTGAATGTTAGTACTGAGGCTTCGGAATCTTCTCAGTTTTCCTAATGCTGCTTTGGCTTTGTTTAGTCGGTCCCTTACATGAATTTGTATCCCTGTTCTATTTATCATAAGTCCCAGTATTCTGCCTACCTCCGCATATTGGATGGGCTGGTTATCAAGGATGATGGGGTCCGGGTTTCTTTTCGCAATGTGTATTATCTGAAACTTTTGTTTGTTGGTGCTAATTTTCCATTGCTTCTCAAAGTTGTTTATGAGTTCAATTGCTGCCTTGGTCTTGTCGGTTAGTAGCGGCTTTGATGGGCCCGGTTGGCAAATTATTTGGGTGACATCGTCAGCGTATGTGATGTATTCTCCATGTTGGGGTTGGGGTAGGTCAGCTGTATATATGTTGAATAGAGTGGGGGAGAGGCAGCTTCCTTGTGGTACTCCACTTTTCAGTTCTATTACGTCACCCAAGTAGCTGCCGATATTAAGCCTAGCAGTTCTATTGTCTATAAAGCTGCAGAGAGTAGCAGTAAATCTCTCAGGAAGCCCTAGTTCAGATATCTTATATTTTAGGCCTGTGTGCCACACTTTGTCGAAGGCTTTCGAGACGTCTCTAAGCACTATATTATACTGGTCTTTTTTCGACACTGCGTTGGCTATATGCTGGTAGATCAGGGCTATAGCTGTATGGGCCCCTCTGCGGTGTCTAAACCCATGCTGCCTGGTGTTATACTTCCCTTCCTCTTCCATGTACTTCACAAGTCTCTGATTGATAATTTTTTCGAATATTTTACCTGGTACTTCGAGGAGGGAAATTGGCCTGTAGTTTTCAGTTTGGGTTGGGGGTTTACCTGGCTTGGGGATTAATCTTATTGTGGCATTCTTGAAGTATGTGGAAAATAGTCCAGATGCAAGAGCTGCATTTATTATACGTGTATATTGATGGAGTGCAATCACTGGTAGGTTGAATAATGCCATCATATTTATCTTGCTGTTGCCCGGCGCCTTGTTCTGGAAACCCATAATTGTTTTATGGACCTCCGCAATGATTGTGTTTCATAAGGTGGCAGTCATCGCGTATGTTGTTAAGGTCTATTGTTTGCGTCGGGAGTAGTGCTGCAGCTATGTTATCGACTTGAGTTGTAATTTTCCGCTCATTAATGGGGCAAAAATTTAAATTTTCTTCCGGGTTTACCCTGAATATTTTTTCCCAGAACTTCCTGAATTCCTGCTCCTGTTCTCTCTCCTCATAGAGTTTATTTCCTGAGGCGTCTATGATGTAGGGTGTTTCCTCAGAAGAGCTTCCCATCAGGGTCTTTACTTTTTTCCAGAACTTTCCCGGGTTTCTATAGTCGACTTGGATATTGCTTATTAGGTCATCCCATGCCATCCCAACCCTGTGAGTCACACTCCCCCCCTCACCCTACCCCAAGTCCCCCCTCACCCTTCCCCACAGTCCCCCTCGCCCTACCCCACAGTCCCCCTCACCCTACCCCACAGTCCCCCCCTCACCCTACCCCACAGTCCCCCCTCACCCTACCCCACAGTCCCCCCTCACCCTACCCCACAGTCCCCCCTCACCCTAACGACAGTCCCCCCCTCACCCTACCCCACAGTCCCCCCTCACCCTACCCCACAGTCCCCCCTCACCCTACCCCACAGTCCCCCCTCACCCTACCCCACAGTCCCCCTCACCCTACCCCACAGTCCCCCCCTCACCCTACCCCACAGTCCCCCTCACCCTACCCCACAGTCCCCCCTCACCCGACCCCACAGTCCCCCCTCACCCTACCCCACAGTCCCCCTCACCCTCCCCCACAGTCCCCCCCTCACCCTAACCCACAGTCCCCCTCACCCTACCCCACAGTCCCCCCTCACCCTACCCCACAGTCCCCCCTCACCCTACCCCACAGTCCCCCCTCACCCTACCCCACAGTTCCCCTCACCCTACCCCACAGTCCCCCCTCACCCTACCCACAGTCCCCCCCTCACCCTACCCCACAGTCCCCCCTCACCCTACCCCACAGTCGCCCCTCACCCTACCCCACAGTCCCCCTCACCCTACCCCACAGTCCCCCCTCACCCTACCCCACAGTCCCCCCTCACCCTACCCCACAGTCCCCCTCACCCTACCCCACAGTCCCCCTCACCCTACCCCACAGTCCCCCTCACCCTACCCCACAGTCCCCCTCACCCTACCCCACAGTCCCCCCTCACCCTACCCACAGTCCCCCCTCACCCTACCCCACAGTCCCTCCTCACCCTACCCCACAGTCCCCCCTCACCCTACCCACAGTCCCCCCTCACCCTACCCCACAGTCCCCCCTCACCCTACCCCACAGTCCCCCCTCACCCTACCCCACAGTCCCCCTCACCCTACCCCACAGTCCCCCTCACCCTACCCCACAGTCCCCCCTCACCCTACCCCACAGTCCCCCCTCACCCTACCCCACAGTCCCCCCTCACCCTACCCACACTCCCCCCCTCACCCCACAACTCACCTTTAACAAGACTTTAACTTTAACCTAGACTCACCACCTTCTAGGTGGTGGTCTAGGGTGATGGTGTGACGGTGGTGTAGGGTGTGTGACGGTGGTGAAGGGTGTGTGACGGTGGTGTAGGGTGTGTGACGGTGGTGTAGGATGTGTGACGGTGGTGCAGGGTGTGTGACGGTGGTGTAGGGTGTGTGACGGTGGTGTAGGGTGTGTGACGGTGGTGAAGGGTGTGTGACGGTGGTGTAGGGTGTGTGACGGTGGTGTAGGATGTGTGACGGTGGTGTAGGGTGTGTGACGGTGGTGTAGGGTGGTGTAGGGTGTGTGACGGTGGTGTAGGGTGTGTGACGGTGGTGAAGGGTGTGTGACGGTGGTGTAGGGTGTGTGACGGTGGTGTAGGATGTGTGACGGTGGTGTAGGGTGTGTGACGGTGGTGTAGGGTGTGTGACGGTGGTGTAGGGTGTGTGACGGTGGTGTAGGGTGTGTGACGGTGGTGTAGGGTGTGTGACGGTGGTGTAGGGTGTGTGACGGTGGTGAAGGGTGTGTGACGGTGGTGTAGGGTGTGTGACGGTGGTGTAGGGTGTGTGACGGTGGTGAAGGGTGTGTGACGGTGGTGTAGGGTGTGTGACGGTGGTGTAGGGTGTGTGACGGTGGTGTAGGGTGTGTGACGGTGGTGTAGGGTGTGTGACGGTGGTGAAGGGTGTGTGACGGTGGTGTAGGGTGTGTGACGGTGGTGTAGGGTGTGTGACGGTGGTGTAGGGTGTGTGACGGTGGTGTAGGGTGTGTGACGGTGGTGTAGGGTGTGTGACGGTGGTGTAGGGTGTGTGACGGTGGTGTAGGGTGTGTGACGGTGGTGTAGGGTGTGTGACGGTGGTGTAGGGTGTGTGACGGTGGTGTAGGGTGTGTGACGGTGGTGTAGGGTGTGTGACGGTGGTGTAGGGTGTGTGACGGTGGTGTAGGGTGTGTGACGGTGGTGTAGGGTGTGTGACGGTGGTGTAGGGTGTGTGACGGTGGTGAAGGGTGTGTGACGGTGGTGTAGGGTGTGTGACGGTGGTGTAGGGTGTGTGACGGTGGTGTAGGGTGTGTGACGGTGGTGTAGGGTGTGTGACGGTGGTGTAGGGTGTGTGACGGTGGTGTAGGGTGTGTGACGGTGGTGTAGGGTGTGTGACGGTGGTGTAGGGTGTGTGACGGTGGTGTAGGGTGTGTGACGGTGGTGTAGGGTGTGTGACGGTGGTGTAGGATGTGTGACGGTGGTGTAGGGTGTGTGACGGTGGTGAAGGGTGTGTGACGGTGGTGTAGGGTGTGTGACGGTGGTGTAGGGTGTGTGACGGTGGTGTAGGGTGTGTGACGGTGGTGTAGGGTGTGACTGGTGTAGGATGTGTGACGGTGGTGTAGGGTGTGTGACGGTGGTGTAGGGTGTGTGACGGTGGTGTAGGGTGTGTGACGGTGGTGTAGGGTGTGTGACGGTGGTGTAGGGTGTGTGACGGTGGTGTAGGGTGTGTGACGGTGGTGTGTTCCATTACCTCACCTCACACACCAAAGCGGAGCACATACCCCATGACCTCCCCCCCCCCAGCTTGGAGACAGTCACAAATAACATGGTTGAAGGTGCAGTGTTGAGAGCACTGAGAGAGGCCTCGGCCAGGTCCCCTTTAGGGCCGGGCCCGCACCACCCCGCTGGTGGCGGCCCTTACACCCAGCCCTGCTCTCCCCTCCCTCGCTAGCTGCGTCTCCTGGGCCCCGGCACCTGGCCTTCAGCTTAATTTTTTTATTTTAATTTTGCCCTGAGGGGCGAGTTTATTCGGCAGCGTCACTCATCCTGTGAGAGGACACACCGCCATAGTGACAGTATTGGGCAGCGCCACTCATCCTGTGAGTGGACACACCGCCATAGTGACAGTATTGGGCAGCGCCACTCATCCTGTGAGTGGACACACCGCCATAGTGACAGTATTGGGCAGCGTCACTCATCCTGTGAGTGGACACACCGCCATAGTGACAGTATTGGGCAGCGCCACTCATCCTGTGAGTGAACACACCGCCATAGTGACAGTATTGGGCAGCGTCACTCATCCTGTGAGTGAACACACCGCCATAGTGACAGTATTGGGCAGCGCCACTCATCCTGTGAGTGGACACACCGCCATAGTGACAGTATTGGGCAGCGCCACTCATCCTGTGAGTGGACACACCGCCATAGTGTGAGTATTGGGCAGCGCCACTCATCCTGTGAGTGAACACACCGCCATAGTGACAGTATTGGGCAGCGTCACTCATCCTGTGAGTGGACACACCGCCATAGTGACAGTATTGGGCAGCGCCACTCATCCTGTGAGTGGACACACCGCCATAGTGACAGTATTGGGCAGCACCACTCAGCCTGTGAGTGGACACACCGCCATAGTGACAGTATTGGGCAGCGCCACTCATCCTGTGAGTGGACACACCGCCATAGTGACAGTATTGGGCAGCGCCACTCATCCTGTGAGTGGACACACAGCCATAGTGACAGTATTGGGCAGCGCCACTCATCCTGTGAGTGGACACGCAGCCATAGTGACAGTATTTGGCAGCGCCACTCATCCTGTGAGTGGACACATCGCCATAGTGACAGTACTGGGCAGCGCCACTCATCCTGTGAGTGGACACACCGCCATAGTGTGAGTATTGGGCAGCGCCACTCATCTTGTGAGTGGACACACCGCCATAGTGACAGTATTGGGCAGCGCCACTCATCCTGTGAGTGGACACACCGCCATAGTGACAGTATTGGGCAGCGCCACTCATCCTGTGAGTGGACACACCGCCATAGTGACAGTATTGGGCAGCGTCACTCATCCTGTGAGTGGACACACCGCCATAGTGACAGTATTGGGCAGCGTCACTCATCCTGTGGGTGGACACACTGCCATAGTGACAGTATTGGGCAGCGCCACTCATCCTGTGAGTGGACACACCGCCATAGTGACAGTATTGGGCAGCGTCACTCATCTTGTGAGTGGACACACCGCCATAGTGACAGTATTGGGCAGCGTCACTCATCTTGTGAGTGGACACACCGCCATAGTGACAGTATTGGGCAGTGTCACTCATCCTGTGGGTGGACACACCGCCATAGTGACAGTATTGGGCAGCGCCACTCATCCTGTGAGTGAACACACTGCCATAGTGACAGTATTGGGCAGCGTCACTCATCCTGTGAGTGGACACACCGCCATAGCAGCATGTACAACACTCCCCAATAGGAAGAAAACCCGCTGGGTTGTTCATCCTGTCACTTGTACCCAGACACAGCTGGGACTTGCTTAACTGTCTCAAGTGAACAGCTCCTCAAACAAGAAGATTAACATCTGTCAACCCTTAAAATATTACGTTATCTTGCGGGTGCAAAATGGGGGAATATTTTAAGAACAGTATCAATATTTGGCAAATAGTGTTTTCCTAACTCAAACAATGTGGGGTTTATTATTCTACACATATTTCTAATGACTCTTAGATGTCCACACACTCTCAGGTAGTGGTCAAGGCGGTGTCCGTCACTTTCATCACAGATTCTGCAACTCCGTGATCAACTGTTGTTTCCATTCCGAATCTCCATGGATATTTGTATCCAAGACGGATTTTCGCTATTACTGATTCTCTCCCACGTCCTCCTCCTCTTCGGCCATAATGATTGGGATTGCCAGCTGCAACCATGTTGTACCATCGTACTGATTCACTGGTTTGTGCTTCTATCCTCCTTTCCTCAGTTACCTTGTCACGGTGATGTTGCCTGACAATACCTCTAATTTGTAGTAGAGTCTTGGGTATGAAGTATTCAATATGGTCTCCTTCAGCGCCTTCAGCAGCCAACACATCTGCTCGTTTATCCCAACATAGGAGGGGATCCACAGAAACTTGACGACTCTTCCCTGGTTGGTTAGTACTCTCACAGCTCTCTTAATCCATCGACTATCGCAAGATTTTCTGCCAGATTTGGCTTTGTAGTGCTGCTTTTGAGTCAGTGCAAATCACTGCACCATTAGTGTTTCGTTCAAGGAATCTCAGCGCCATAACAGTGGCAGTTAGCTCTGCTTGTGTTGAAGAGACCGTTCTCAATACGTGCTCTCTCTTCATTTCTGCGTTGAAAGGTATTATTATTGCTAATTATAGTGTATGCTGCACCAGCCCTGCCATTGACAAGATTACATGACCCGTCAGTGTAGATTTGATCTAGTTCATGAGTTGTTTACATGTGTGGACTCCTTTCTGGGGCGGCCTTACCAGCTGGAGAGTACACTAGTGTTTACCCGTCACATTATTGTGTAGTACAGGCTGTTTACAGCAACCCTTGTATGGTTGGGTATACGTGCTGCACTACTAGTATGGTTGGGTATACATGCAGCACTACTGGTATGGTTGGGTATACATGCTGCACTACTGGTATGGTTGGTTATACATGCTGCACTACTGGTATGGTTGGGTATACATGCTGCACTACTAGTATGGTTGGGTATACATGCTGCACTACTGGTATGGTTGGGTATACATGCTGCACTACTAGTATGGTTGGGTATACATGCTGCACTACTAGTATGGTTGGGTATACATGCTGCACTACTGGTATGGTTGGGTATACATGCTGCACTACTGGTATGGTTGGGTATACATGCTGCACTACTGGTATGGTTAGTTATACATGCTGCACTACTGGTATGGTTGGGTATACATGCTGCACTACTAGTATGGTTGGGTATACATGCTGCACTACTAGTATGGTTGGGTATACATGCAACACTACTAGTATGGTTGATTATACATACAGCACTACTAGTATGGTTGGGTATACATGCAACACTACTAGTATGGTTGGGTATACGTGCAGCACTACTAGTATGGTTGGGTATACATGCTGCACTACTAGTATGGTTGGGTATACATGCAACACTACTAGTATGGTTGATTATACATACAGCACTACTAGTATGGTTGGGTATACATGCAGCACTACTAGTATGGTTGATTATACATACAGCACTACTAGTATGGTTGGGTATACATGCAACACTACTAGTATGGTTGGGTATACATGCAACACTACTAGTATGGTTGGGTATACATGCAACACTACTAGTATGGTTGGTTATACATACAGCACTACTAGTATGGTTGGGTATACATGCAGCACTACTAGTATGGTTGATTATACATACAGCACTACTAGTATGGTTGGGTATACATGCAACACTACTAGTATGGTTGGGTATACATGCAACACTACTGGTATGGTTGGTTATACATGCAGCACTACTAGTATGGTTGGGTATACACGCTGCACTACTAGTATGGTTGGGTATACATGCTGCACTACTAGTATGGTTGATTATACATACAGCACTACTAGTATGGTTGGGTATACATGCAACACTACTAGTATGGTTGGGTATACATGCAACACTACTAGTATGGTTGGGTATACACGCTGCACTACTAGTATGGTTGGGTATACATGCTGCACTACTAGTATGGTTGATTATACATACAGCACTACTAGTATGGTTGGGTATACATTCAACACTACTAGTATGGTTGGGTATACATGCAACACTACTGGTATGGTTGGGTATACATGCTGCACTACTAGTATGGTTGGGTATACATGCAACACTACTAGTATGGTTGGGTATACGTGCAGCACTACTAGTATGGTTGGGTATACATGCTGCACTACTAGTATGGTTGGGTATACATGCAACACTACTAGTATGGTTGATTATACATACAGCACTACTAGTATGGTTGGTTATACATACAGCACTACTAGTATGGTTGGGTATACGTGCTGCACTACTAGTATGGTTGGGTATACATGCTGCACTACTAGTATGGTTGGGTATACGTGCAACACAACACTGGGTTGACATTGCCTCATATTCGTAGTTCTGAGGTTTCGGGTTCGATCCCTGGTGGAGGCGGAAACAAAAATGGGCAGAGTTTGTTTCACCCTTATGCCTCTGTTACCTAGCAGTAAATAGGTACCTGGGAGCTGCTACGGGCTGCTGCTTCCTGGGGATGTGTAACAAAAAGGAGGCCTGGTCGAGGACCGGGCCGCGCGGGGACGCTAAGCCCCGAAATCATCTCAAGATAACCTCAAGAAGATAACCGTGTCATGACGCAGTGGGTGTAAACAAGGAACATCCGCCCACTGTGGTGCGGGGCGAGGCAGCCGGTGGGGTCTCACCGTGACGTTGGCACCTTTGGTGAGTCCCGTCTCCAAGCTCTCCACTACGACGCTACTTGGGATCATAAGTCCCGTCTCCAAGCTCACCACTACGACACAACTTGGGATCATAAGTCCCGTCTCCAAGCTCACCACTACGACACAACTTGGGATCATAAGTCCCGTCTCCAAGCTCACCACTACGACGCTACTTGGGATCATAAGTCCCGTCTCCAAGCTCACCACTACGACGCAACTTGGGATCATAAGTCCCGTCTCCAAGCTCACCACTACGACACAACTTGGGATCATAAGTCCCGTCTCCAAGCTCTCCACTACGACACAACTTGGGATCATAAGTCCCGTCTCCAAGCTCACCACTACGACACAACTTGGGATCATAAGTCCCGTCTCCAAGCTCACCACTACGACACAACTTGGGATCATAAGTCCCGTCTCCAAGCTCTCCACTACGACTTGGGATTATAATTTGGGTCTCGTAACTACCTCTCTACTGATGGTGAATTAACTTCTCACGAATCCATGCGGGATTTTATAAATACGAATGCTGTTTAGCGAATTGTAATGCAGTTTTATAAATTCGAATTCGAAGCAGGTTTTGTTGTCAGGTTTCACAGCAGTTTTAGCAATTCCAATGTTTTTACGACTTCGAATTAAAGTTAACTAATTCGAATACAGTTTTATGAACCGTAATGAAGTTTTACGAAATTGAATGCAGTTTTTGTAAATTTTAGTGCAGTATTTAAAATTCAAATTCAGTTTTGTGAATTTGAATGTAGCTTTTACACATTTGAATGCAGTTTTATAAATTAGAAAGATGTTTTACAAATTGGAATGTAGTTTTACATATTAGTATGTAGATATGCAAACTGGAATGCAGTTTTACAAATTAGGATGCAGTTTCACATATTAGGATGCAGTTTCACATATTAGGATGCAGTTTCACATATTAGGATGCAGTTTCACATATTAGGATGCAGTTTCACATATTAGGATGCAGTTTCACATATTAGGATGCAGTTTCACATATTAGGATGCAGTTTCACATATTAGGATGCAGTTTCACATATTAGGATGCAGTTTCACATATTAGGATGCAGTTTCACATATTAGGATGCAGTTTCACATATTAGGATGCAGTTTCACATATTAGGATGCAGTTTCACAAATTAGGACGCAGTTTTACGAATAAGAATATCAGTTTTGTTAAGTTTAATGCAAATTTTACGGATTTGAATGTTCTTTAAAGAACATTAAAGAAGAAGAGAGTTGTGTCGCTCGAGTACAGGTGAGTGTCTCAGGTGAGGCTGCCCGCCACACCTCGCACACAACACCCACTGTCGCTCGAGTACACGTGAGTGTCTCAGGTGAGGCTGCCCGCCACACCTCGCACACAACACCCACTGTCGCTCGAGTACACGTGAGTGTCTCAGGTGAGGCTGCCCGCCACACCTCGCACACAACACCCACTTACTATCATCTTACACTCAACAGTGTAGCAGTGAGTATACTGTCCGAGCTGTGGGAGTGTCAGGGGCCAGCTGTGACACTGACCGTTGTGCTCGGCCAGCTGTGGGAGTGTCAGGGGCCAGCTGTGACACTGACCCTTGTGCTCGGCCAGCTGTGGGAGTGTCAGGAGCCAGCTGTGGGAGTGTCAGGGGCCAGCTGTGACACTGACCCTTGTGCTCGGCCAGCTGTGGGAGTGTCAGGGGCCAGCTGTGACACTGACCCTTGTGCTCGGCCAGCTGTGGGAGTGTCAGGAGCCAGCTGTGACACTGACCGTTGTGCTCGGCCAGCTGTGGGAGTGTCAGGAACCAGCTGTGACACTCGGCGATGTGCTCGGCCAGCTGTGGGAGCGTCAGGGGCCAGCTGTGACACTGACCGTTGTGCTCGGCCAGCTGTGGGAGTGTCAGGGGCCAGCTGTGACACTGACCCTTGTGCTCGGCCAGCTGTGGGAGTGTCAGGAGCCAGCTGTGGGAGTGTCAGGGGCCAGCTGTGACACTGACCGTTGTGCTCGGCCAGCTGTGGGAGTGTCAGGAGCCAGCTGTGGGAGTGTCAGGAGCCAGCTGTGGGAGTGTCAGGAGCCAGCTGTGGGAGTGTCAGGGGCCAGCTGTGACACTGACCCTTGTGCTCGGCCAGCTGTGGGAGTGTCAGGAGCCAGCTGTGGGAGTGTCAGGAGCCAGCTGTGGGAGTGTCAGGAGCCAGCTGTGGGAGTGTCAGGAGCCAGCTGTGGGAGTGTCAGGGGCCAGCTGTGACACTGACCCTTGTGCTCGGCCAGCTGTGGGAGTGTCAGGGGCCAGCTGTGTGAGTGTCAGGAGCCAGCTGTGGGAGTGTCAGGAGCCAGCTGTGGGAGTGTCAGGAGCCAGCTGTGGGAGTGTCAGGGGCCAGCTGTGACACTGACCCTTGTGCTCGGCCAGCTGTGGGAGTGTCAGGAGCCAGCTGTGGGAGTGTCAGGAGCCAGCTGTGACACTGACTGAGGTGTCAGCTCGTGTGTCAGCAGCTGACTGAGAGTGCCATCAGCAGTGCCCGGAGCGAGGCTCAAGGCTGCCTACAATGTGACCCACATCTTCAGGTCCGGCCGCCCTCTATATACCCGTTGGTGCTGTTACTGTTGGTCGCTGACCCCTGGTTACTGTTGGTCGCTGACCCCTGGTTACTGTTGGTCGCTGACCCCTGGTTACTGTTGGTCGCTGACCCCTGGTTACTGTTGGTCGCTGACCCCTGGTTACTGTTGGTCGCTGACCCCTGGTTACTGTTGGTCGCTGACCCCTGGTTACTGTTGGTCGCTGACCCCTGGTTACTGTTGGTCTCTGTAGCAGAGGTCTCCAGACAACACTAGAGGGACCCCTATTGTGGCAGAGGTCTCCAGACAACACTAGAGGGACCCCTATTGTGACAGTGGTCTCCAGACAACACTAGAGGGACCCCCTATTGTGACAGTGGTCTCCAGACAACACTAGAGGGACCCCTATTGTGACAGAGGTCTCCAGACAACACTAGAGGGACCCCTATTGTGACAGTGGTCTCCAGACAACACTAGAGGGACCCCCTATTGTGACAGTGGTCTCCAGACAACACTAGAGGGACCCCTATTGTGACAGAGGTCTCCAGACAACACTAGAGGGACCCCTATTGTGACAGTGGTCTCCAGACAACACTAGAGGGACCCCTATTGTGACAGTGGTCTCCAGACAACACTAGAGGGACCCCTATTGTAACAGAGGTCTCCAGACAACACTAGAGGGACCCCCTATTGTGACAGAGGTCTCCAGACAACACTAGAGGGACCCCTATTGTGACAGAGGTCTCCAGACAACACTAGAGGGACCCCTATTGTGACAGTGGTCTCCAGACAACACTAGAGGGACCCCTATTGTAACAGAGGTCTCCAGACAACACTAGAGGGACCCCCTATTGTGACAGAGGTCTCCAGACAACACTAGAGGGACCCCTATTGTGACAGAGGTCTCCAGACAACACTAGAGAGACCCCTATTGTGACAGAGGTCTCCAGACAACACTAGAGGGACCCCTATTGTGACAGAGGTCTCCAGACAACACTAGAGGGACCCCTATTGTGACAGTGGTCTCCAGACAACACTAGAGGGACCCCTATTGTAACAGAGGTCTCCAGACAACACTAGAGGGACCCCCTATTGTGACAGAGGTCTCCAGACAACACTAGAGGGACCCCTATTGTGACAGAGGTCTCCAGACAACACTAAAGGGACCCCTATTGTGACAGAGGTCTCCAGACAACACTAAAGGGACCCCTATTGTGACAGTGGTCTCCAGACAACACTAGAGGGACCCTTATTGTAACAGAGGTCTCCAGACAACACTAGAGGGACCCCTATTGTAACAGAGGTCTCCAGACAACACTAGAGGGACCCCCTATTGTGACAGAGGTCTCCAGACAACACTAGAGGGACCCCTATTGTAACAGTGGTCTCCAGACAACACTAGAGGGACCCCTATTGTAACAGAGGTCACCAGACAACACTAGAGGGACCCCCTATTGTGACAGAGGTCTCCAGACAACACTAAAGGGACCCCTATTGTAACAGAGGTCTCCAGACAACACTAGAGGGACCCCCTATTGTGACAGAGGTCTCCAGACAACACTAGAGGGACCCCTATTGTGACAGAGGTCTCCAGACAACACTAGAGGGACCCCTATTGTAACAGAGGTCTCCAGACAACACTAGAGGGACCCCTATTGTGACAGAGGTCTCCAGACAACACTAGAGGGACCCCTATTGTAACAGAGGTCACCAGACAACACTAGAGGGACCCCTATTGTGACAGAGGTCTCCAGACAACACTAGAGGGACCCCTATTGTAACAGAGGTCTCCAGACAACACTAGAGGGACCCCTATTGTGACAGAGGTCTCCAGACAACACTAGAGGGACCCCTATTGTAACAGAGGTCTCCAGACAACACTAGAGGGACCCCTATTGTAACAGAGGTCTCCAGACAACACTAGAGGGACCCCTATTGTGACAGAGGTCTCCAGACAACACTAGAGGGACCCCTATTGTAACAGAGGTCTCCAGACAACTCTAGAGGGACCCCTATTGTGACAGAGGTCTCCAGACAACACTAGAGGGACCCCTATTGTAACAGAGGTCTCCAGACAACTCTAGAGGGACCCCCTATATAATACAACAGGGGTTCCAATTAAAATAAACCAGTGAATTTGTTTATACATTAAGTTCCTATTGACAACAATGATTGGGTGGCAGACAGGTTGGTACAGAGACAGAGAGGTAGAGAGACAGGGAGGTAGAGAGACAGGGAGGTAGAGAGACAGGGAGGTAGAGAGGTAGAGAGACAGAGAGACAGAGGTAGAGAGACAGGGAGGTAGAGAGACAGAGAGACAGAGAGACAGAGAGGTAGAGAGACAGGGAGGTAGAGAGACAGAGAGACAGAGAGGTAGAGAGACAGGGAGGTAGAGAGACAGGGAGGTAGAGAGACAGAGAGGTAGAGAGACAGAGAGGTAGAGAGACAGGGAGGTAGAGAGACAGAGAGGTAGAGAGACAGGGAGGTAGAGAGACAGGGAGGTAGAGAGACAGAGAGACAGAGGTAGAGAGACAGGGAGGTAGAGAGACAGAGAGACAGAGAGACAGAGAGGTAGAGAGACAGGGAGGTAGAGAGACAGAGAGACAGAGAGACAGAGAGGTAGAGAGACAGGGAGGTAGAGACACAGGGAGGTAGAGAGACAGAGAGACAGAGGTAGAGAGACAGGGAGGTAGAGAGACAGAGAGACAGAGAGGTAGAGAGACAGGGAGGTAGAGAGACAGAGAGACAGAGAGACAGAGAGGTAGAGAGACAGGGAGGTAGAGAGACAGGGAGGTAGAGAGACAGGGAGGTAGAGAGACAGGGAGGTAGAGAGACAGAGAGGTAGAGAGACAGGGAGGTAGAGAGACAGGGAGGTAGAGTGACAGGGAGGTAGAGAGACAGAGAGGTAGAGAGACAGGGAGGTAGAGAGACACGGAGGTAGAGAGACAGAGAGGTAGAGAGGTAGAGAGACAGGGAGGTAGAGAGACAGGGAGGTAGAGAGACAGGGAGGTAGAGAGACAGGGAGGTAGAGAGACAGGGAGGTAGAGAGACAGGGAGGTAGAGAGACAGGGAGGTAGAGAGACAGGGAGGTAGAGAGACAGAGAGGTAGAGAGACAGGGTGGTAGAGAGACAGAGAGGTAGAGAGACAGAGAGGTAGAGAGACAGGGAGGTAGAGAGACAGAGAGGTAGAGAGGTAGAGAGACAGGGAGGTAGAGAGACAGGGAGGTAGAGAGACAGAGAGACAGAGAGGTAGAGAGACAGGGAGGTAGAGAGACAGGGAGGTAGAGAGACAGAGAGGTAGAGAGACAGGGAGGTAGAGAGACAGAGAGGTAGAGAGACAGGGAGGCAGAGAGACAGAGAGGTAGAGAGACATAGAGGTAGAGAGACAGGGAGGTAGAGAGACAGGGAGGTAGAGAGACAGAGACAGAGAGGTAGAGAGACAGGGAGGTAGAGAGACAGGGAGGTAGAGAGACAGAGAGGTAGAGAGACAGAGAGGTAGAGAGACAGGGAGGTAGAGAGACAGAGAGGTAGAGAGACAGGGAGGTAGAGAGACAGAGAGACAGAGAGGTAGAGAGACAGGGAGGTAGAGAGACAGAGAGGTAGAGAGACAGAGAGGTAGAGAGACAGGGAGGTAGAGAGACAGGGAGGTAGAGAGACAGGGAGGTAGAGAGACAGAGAGACAGAGAGGTAGAGAGACAGGGAGGTAGAGAGACAGAGAGGTAGAGAGACAGAGAGGTAGAGAGAGAGAGGTAGAGAGACAGGGAGGTAGAGAGACAGGGAGGTAGAGAGACAGAGAGACAGAGAGGTAGAGAGACAGGGAGGTAGAGAGACAGGGAGGTAGAGAGACAGAGAGACAGGGAGGTAGAGAGACAGAGAGGAAGAGACACAGGGAGGTAGAGAGACAGAGAGGTAGAGAGACAGGGAGGTAGAGAGACAGAGAGGTAGAGAGACAGTGAGGGAGGGAGGGAGGGAAGCAGAGAGACAGGGAGGGAGGTAGGGAAGCAGGGAGACAGTGAGGGAGGGAGGGAGGGAAGCAGAGAGACAGGGAGGGAGGTAGGGAAGCAGAGAGACAGGGAGGGAGGGAGGGAAGCAGAGAGACAGGGAGGGAGGGAGGGAAGCAGAGAGACAGTGAGGGAGGGAGGGAAGCAGAGGGACAGTGAGGGAGGGAGGGAAGCAGAGAGACAGGGAGGGAGGTAGGGAAGCAGAGAGACAGTGAGGGAGGGAGGGAGGGAAGCAGAGAGACAGGGAGGGAGGTAGGGAAGCAGAGAGACAGGGAGGGAGGGAGGGAAGCAGAGAGACAGGGAGGGAGGGAGGGAAGCAGAGAGACAGTGAGGGAGGGAGGGAAGCAGAGAGACAGTGAGGGAGGGAGGGAGGGAAGCAGAGAGACAGGGAGGGAGGTAGGGAAGCAGAGAGACAGTGAGGGAGGGAGGGAGGGAAGCAGAGAGACAGGGAGGGAGGTAGGGAAGCAGAGAGACAGTGAGGGAGGGAGGGAACCAGAGAGACAATGAGGGAGGGAGGGAGGGAAGCAGAGAGACAGGGAGGGAGGTAGGGAAGCAGAGAGACAGTGAGGGAGAGAGGGAGGGAAGCAGAGAGACAGGGAGGGAGGGAAGGAAGCAGAGAGACAGGGAGGGAGGTAGGGAAGCAGAGAGACAGTGAGGGAGGGAGGGAAGCAGAGAGACAGGGAGGGAGGTAGGGAAGCAGAGAGACAGTGAGGGAGGGAGGGAGGGAAGCAGAGAGACAGGGAGGGAGGTAGGGAAGCAGAGAGACAGTGAGGGAGGGAGGGAAGCAGAGAGACAGGGAGGGAGGGAGGGAAGCAGAGAGACAGGGAGGGAGGGAGGGAAGCAGAGAGACAGTGAGGGAGGGAGGGAGGGAAGCAGAGAGACAGGGAGGGAGGTAGGGAGGGAAGCAGAGAGACAGGGAGGGAGGGAGGGAAGCAGAGAGACAGGGAGGGAGGTAGGGAAGCAGAGAGACAGTGAGGGAGGGAGGGAGGGAAACAGAGAGACAGTGAGGGAGGGAGGGAGGGAAGCAGAGAGACAGGGAGGGAGGTAGGGAAGCAGATAGACAGGGAGGGAGGGAGGGAAGCAGAGAGACAGTGAGGGAGGGAGGGAGGGAAGCAGAGAGACAGGGAGGGAGGTAGGGAAGCAGAGAGACAGTGAGGGAGGGAGGGAGGGAAGCAGAGAGACAGTGAGGGAGGGAGGGAGGGAAGCAGAGAGACAGGGAGGGAGGGAGGGAAGCAGAGAGACAGGGAGGGAGGGAGGGAAGCAGAGAGACAGTGAGGGAGGGAGGGAGGGAAGCAGAGAGACAGGGAGGGAGGTAGGGAAGCAGAGAGACAGGGAGGGAGGGAGGGAGGGAGGGAAGCAGAGAGACAGGGAGGGAGGTAGGGAAGCAGAGAGACAATGAGGGAGGGAGGGAGGGAAGCAGAGACACAGGGAGGGAGGGAGGGAAGCAGAGAGACAGTGAGGAAGGGAGGGAGGGAAGCAGAGAGACAGTGAGGGAGGGAGGGAAGCAGAGAGACAGTGAGGGAGGGAGGGAGGGAAGCAGAGAGACAGGGAGGGAGGTAGGGAAGCAGAGAGACAGTGAGGGAGGGAGGGAGGGAAGCAGAGAGACAGGGAGGGAGGGAGGGAAGCAGAGAGACAGGGAGGGAGGGAGGGAAGCAGAGAGACAGGGAGGGAGGTAGGGAAGCAGAGAGACAGTGAGGGAGGGAGGGAAGCAGAGAGACAGTGAGGGAGGGAGGGAAGCAGAGAGACAGGGAGGGAGGGAGGGAAGCAGAGAGACAGTGAGGGAGGGAGGGAGGGAAGCAGAGAGACAGGGAGGGAGGGAAGGAAGCAGAGAGACAGGGAGGGAGGGAGGGAAGCAGAGAGACAGGGAGGGAGGGAGGGAAGCAGAGAGACAGTGAGGGAGGGAGGTAGGGAAGCAGAGAGACAGTGAGGGAGGGAGGGAAGCAGAGAGACAGGGAGGGAGGGAGGGAAGCAGAGAGACAGTGAGGGAGGGAGGGAGGGAGGGAAGCAGAGAGACAGGGAGGGAGGTAGGGAAGCAGAGAGACAGGGAGGGAGGGAGGGAAGCAGAGAGACAGTGAGGGAGGTAGGGAAGCAGAGAGACAGGGAGGGAGGGAGGGAAGCAGAGAGACAGGGAGGGAGGGAGGGAGGGAGGGAAGCAGAGAGACAGGGAGGGAGGGAGGGAAGCAGAGAGACAGGGAGGGAGGGAGGGAAGCAGAGAGACAGGGAGGGAGGGAGGGAGGGAGGGAAGCAGAGAGACAGGGAGGGAGGGAGGGAGGGAAGCAGAGAGACAGGGAGGGAGGTAGGGAAGCAGAGAGACAGTGAGGGAGGGAGGGAAGCAGAGAGACAGGGAGGGAGGTAGGGAAGCAGAGAGACAGTGAGGGAGGTAGGGAAGCAGAGAGACAGGGAGGGAGGGAGGGAAGCAGAGAGACAGGGAGGGAGGGAGGGAAGCAGAGAGACAGGGAGGGAGGGAGGGAAGCAGAGAGACAGGGAGGGAGGGAGGGAAGCAGAGAGACAGGGAGGGAGGGAGGGAAGCAGAGAGACAGTGAGGGAGGGAGGGAAGCAGAGAGACAGTGAGGGAGGGAGGGAGGGAAGCAGAGAGACAGGGAGGGAGGGAGGGAAGCAGAGAGACAGGGAGGGAGGGAGGGAAGCAGAGAGACAGGGAGGGAGGGAGGGAAGCAGAGAGACAGTGAGGGAGGTAGGGAAGCAGAGAGACAGTGAGGGAGGGAGGGAAGCAGAGAGACAGGGAGGGAGGTAGGGAAGCAGAGAGACAGTGAGGGAGGGAGGGAGGGAAGCAGAGAGACAGTGAGGGAGGGAGGGAAGCAGAGAGACAGTGAAAGAGGTAGGGAAGCAGAGAGACAGTGAGGGAGGTAGGGAAGCAGAGAGACAGTGAGGGAGGGAGGGAGGGAAGCAGAGAGACAGTGAGGGAGGGAGGGAAGCAGAGAGACAGGGAGGGAGGGAGGGAAGCAGAGAGACAGTGAGGGAGGGAGGGAAGCAGAGAGACAGGGAGGGAGGTAGGGAAGCAGAGAGACAGTGAGGGAGGGAGGGAAGCAGAGAGACAGGGAGGGAGGTAGGGAAGCAGAGAGACAGTGAGGGAGGGAGGGAGGGAAGCAGAGAGACAGTGAGGGAGGGAGGGAAGCAGAGAGACAGTGAGGGAGGTAGGGAAGCGGAGAGACAGTGAGGGAGGTAGGGAAGCAGAGAGACAGGGAGGGAGGTAGGGAAGCAGAGAGACAGTGAGGGAGGGAGGGAAGCAGAGAGACAGTGAGGGAGGGAGGGAGGGAAGCAGAGAGACAGTGAGGGAGGGAGGGAAGCAGAGAGACAGGGAGGGAGGTAGGGAAGCAGAGAGACAGTGAGGGAGGGAGGGAAGCAGAGAGACAGGGAGGGAGGGAGGGAGGGAAGCAGAGAGACAGTGAGGGAGGGAGGGAAGCAGAGAGACAGGGAGGGAGGTAGGGAAGCAGAGAGACAGTGAGGGAGGGAGGGAGGGAAGCAGAGAGACAGTGAGGGAGGGAGGGAAGCAGAGAGACAGGGAGGGAGGGAGGGAAGCAGAGAGACAGTGAGGGAGGTAGGGAAGCAGAGAGACAGGGAGGGAGGTAGGGAAGCAGAGAGACAGGGAGGGAGGGAGGGAAGCAGAGAGACAGTGAGGGAGGGAGGGAAGCAGAGAGACAGGGAGGGAGGGAGGGAAGCAGAGAGACAGTGAGGGAGGGAGGGAGGGAAGCAGAGAGACAGGGAGGGAGGTAGGGAAGCAGAGAGACAGTGAGGGAGGGAGGGAGGGAAGCAGAGAGACAGGGAGGGAGGGAGGGAAGCAGAGAGACAGTGAGGGAGGGAGGGAGGGAAGCAGAGAGACAGTGAGGGAGGGAGGGAAGCAGAGAGACAGTGAGGGAGGTAGGGAAGCAGAGAGACAGTGAGGGAGGTAGGGAAGCAGAGAGACAGGGAGGGAGGGAGGGAGGGCAGCAGAGAGACAGTGAGGGAGGGAGGGAAGCAGAGAGACAGTGAGGGAGGGAGGGAAGCAGAGAGACAGGGAGGGAGGGAGGGAGGGAAGCAGAGAGACAGGGAGGGAGGGAGGGAAGCAGAGAGACAGGGAGGGAGGGAGGGAAGCAGAGAGACAGGGAGGGAGGGAGGGAAGCAGAGAGACAGGGAGGGAGGTAGGGAAGCAGAGAGACAGGGAGGTAGAGAGACAGGGAGGGAGGGAGGGAAGCAGAGAGACAGGGAGGGAGGGAGGGAAGCAGAGAGACAGGGAGGGAGGGAGGGAAGCAGAGAGACAGGGAGGGAGGTAGGGAAGCAGAGAGACAGTGAGGGAGGGAGGGAGGGAAGCAGAGAGACAGGGAGGTAGAGAGACAGGGAGGGAGGGAGGGAAGCAGAGAGACAGGGAGGGAGGGAGGGAAGCAGAGAGACAGTGAGGGAGGGAGGGAAGCAGAGAGACAGGGAGGGAGGTAGGGAAGCAGAGAGACAGTGAGGGAGGGAGGGAAGCAGAGAGACAGGGAGGGAGGGAGGGAAGCAGAGAGACAGTGGAGGTAGGGAGGGAGGGGGGGGGGGTATGGAGGCAGTAAGGCAGGTTATTGGGGCACGTGAGAAACGGGGCACTAATCTGACCTGTTACCTCACTCTTTTTGTCTCCATGCCTCCCTCTCTCCCCCCCCCCCCCCTCCCTCCCTCACCCTCCCACCCTCCCTCACCCTCCCACCCTCTCCCACCCACCCCACCCACCCACCCTCTCCATCGCACTCTCCCTCCCACCCTCTCCCTCGTACTCTCCCTCCCACCCCCACCATACCCGCTGTGGCAACACGCACTCACTGCCTGAGTGAATGCCGCCGCCGCCCGCCCAGTCGCTCACCAGCAGGGGCGCTACCCAGTCCGTCAGGCACAGTCACGCAGTGACGCAGGCACAGTGACGCAAAGTGAGGGAGTAACAGTGACGCAAAGTGAGGGAGACACAGTGAGGGAGACACAGTGAGGGAGATAGTAAAGTGCTGACCGGGACTCAGAGAGTACAGGAGGAGGCAGATACAAGGGAAGAGGAAGACTGATAAACACGAGAGGAGAAAACCCGGCATAAGAGAGACGCCTTACACCATCAACAATGGGGTAGGTTTACCACTGATGTCTCGTGCTGGTGACATCACTCAGGTCTGGTGCTGGTGACATCACTCGTGTCTGGTGATGGTGACATCACTCGTGTCTGGTGCTGGTAACATCACTCAGGTCTGGTGATGGTGACATCACTCAGGTCTGGTGATGGTGACATCACTCAGGTCTGGTGCTGGTGACATCACTCGTGTCTGGTGCTGGTGACATCACTCAGGTCTGGTGCTGGTGACATCACTCAGGTCTGGTGCTGGTGACATCACTCAGGTCTGGTGCTGGTGACATCACTCAGGTCTGGTGATGGTGACATCACTCAGGTCTGGTGCTGGTGACATCACTCAGGTCTGGTGATGGTGACATCACTCAGGTCTGGTGCTGGTGACATCACTCAGGTCTGGTGCTGGTGACATCACTCAGGTCTGGTGCTGGTGACATCACTCAGGTCTGGTGCTGGTGACATCACAATAGGAACAACGGGCAAAGTGGGTTGTTGGTTTTCAATTTTCTGTCAAACAGATTGTTGAAAGTGACAGACAATCAAATAAGATCAAGCCCATGTTCAGTGTAAAGCTTTGTACCCCAGGGCACAGTCCTTGTACGGCTGCTCTGTACCCCAGGACACAGTCCTTGTACGGCTGCTCTGTACCCCAGGGCACAGTCCTTGTACGGCTGCTCTGTACCCCAGGGCACAGTCCTTGTACGGCTGCTCTGTACCCCAGGGCACAGTCCTTGCACGGCTGCTCTGTACCCCAGGGCACAGTCCTTGTACGGCTGCTCTGTACCCCAGGGCACAGTCCTTGTACGGCTGCTCTGTACCCCAGGGCACAGTCCTTGTACGGCTGCTCTGTACCCCAGGGCACAGTCCTTGTACGGCTGCTCTGTACCCCAGAGCACATTCCTTGCACGGCTGCTCTGTACCCCAGGGCACAGTCCTTGTACGGCTGCTCTGTACCCCAGGGCACAGTCCTTGTACGGCTGCTCTGTACCCCAGGACACAGTCCTTGTACGGCTGCTCTGTACCCCAGGGCACAGTCCTTGTACGGCTGCTCTGTACCCCAGGACACAGTCCTTGTACGGCTGCTCTCTACCCCAGGGCACAGTCCTTGCACGGCTGCTCTGTACCCCAGGACACAGTCCTTGTACGGCTGCTCTGTACCCCAGGGCACAGTCCTTGCACGGCTGCTCTGTACCCCAGGACACAGTCCTTGTACGGCTGCTCTGTACCCCAGGGCACAGTCCTTGTACGGCTGCTCTGTACCCCAGGGCACAGTCCTTGCACGGCTGCTCTGTACCCCAGGGCACAGTCCTTGTACGGCTGCTCTGTACCCCAGGGCACAGTCCTTGCACGGCTGCTCTGTACCCCAGGGCACAGTCCTTGCACGGCTGCTCTGTAACCCAGGACACAGTCCTTGTACGGCTGCTCTGTACCCCAGGGCACAGTCCTTGTACGGCTGCTCTGTACCCCAGGGCACATTCCTTGCACGGCTGCTCTGTACCCCTGGGCACAGTCCTTGCACCGCTGTTCTGTACCCCAGGGCACAGTCCTTGTACGGCTGCTCTGTACCCTAGGGCACAGTCCTTGTACGGCTGCTCTGTACCCCAGGGCACAGTCCTTGTACGGCTGCTCTGTACCCCAGGGCACAGTCCTTGCACGGCTGCTCTGTACCCCTGGGCACAGTCCTTGCACCGCTGCTCTGTACCCCAGGACACAGTCCTTGCACCGCTGTTCTGTACCCCTGGGCACAGTCCTTGCACCGCTGTTCTGTACCCCTGGGCACAGTCCTTGCACCGCTGCTCTGTACCCCAGGACACAGTCCTTGCACCGCTGTTCTGTACCCCAGGACACAGTCCTTGCACCGCTGTTCTGTACCCCTGGGCACAGTCCTTGCACCGCTGTTCTGTACCCCTGGGCACAGTCCTTGCACCGCTGCTCTGTACCCCAGGACACAGTCCTTGCACCGCTGTTCTGTACCCCTGGGCACAGTCCTTGCACGGCTGCTCTGTACCCCTGGGCACAGTCCTTGCACCGCTGCTCTGTACCCCAGGACACAGTCCTTGCACCGCTGTTCTGTACCCCTGGGCACAGTCCTTGCACCGCTGTTCTGTACCCCAGGGCACAGTCCTTGCACCGCTGCTCTGTACCCCAGGACACAGTCCTTGCACCGCTGTTCTGTACCCCTGGGCACAGTCCTTGCACCGATGTTCTGTACCCCAGGACACAGTCCTTGCACCGCTGTTCTGTACCCCAGGACACAGTCCTTGCACCGCTATTCGTTTGCCTTGTTCGGGTTGAATGTAGACACAGTAGTCGCTTCTGTATATATTTATTGAGTGAGGCAAACAGGTGTATAACTGGCCAGCCGAGGTCCACCTACTCTGGGTCTGTGAGGATAACTGAGGCTGCTGGGAGCATGCTTGATGCTCCTCTGTCTGGCATGACGTCAGAGGCCTACTTGCCTGTGATTGGTTACATTTCAACTGACAGAATTTTGAGTATAACACCGCTCGGACACGCTACCAAGTCGACGTCCCTTGTCGACAAGCTCTGGCTAGCTATATAGTTACAATGATACTGAAAGGACCTCGGTGGCATACAATAATGGCTTACATGTGAAATTTGCATAATAAAACATTGAAAGAAGATCAGGTGTGCGTAATACAAACAACTCGGCATATATGCACCAAAAAAAAATTCATCATAATAGGTGAAAATCATGGTAACAATGCTTTGATTAAATCAGAGTATTAAGAACATGTGTATGTCTACTGATCAGATATGAACAATACAACTCAAGGTATTGCCTAAACAAAATTATTAACATGTGTCAATGGCATGTGCTTGAAAACCATACAAAATTAAACAATTATTACATTAATAGAACAAAGTTCTGACCTAACAACCACAATTGAATTTCAAGATAGATAATTTTTTTTTTTTTTCTCTTTTTTTTTTTTTTTCGAAATATACAATATATTTACAAGACCAATGTACAATATATATAATGTGCAATATATTTACAAGCATATACAAGACCTGGATCAAGAAGACTAACATCTGCGTGATAGCAGTCAGGATTCACTGGCCACAATGTGGTTGCTAGAACAATAATAACTCTTATGACAAGCACTGTAAAAATACAAATGGTAGTAGACTTGACAATGGCATCTAATTCATAACAAAATAAAGTTGAGAAAAACTATACATTATATATAATGGTAATAATAAGACACATGTGGTAGAAATACTGCAATTGAGTTTTTTTTTTTTTTTTTTTTTTTTTTTTTTTTCAAAACAAACAGAATAACTACAGAGTGCAATCAATTATAAATTCTGCGGATATCTACACCTAGCTCATCCAGAGCACTATACAACTCTGGCTCTGACTGAAGGTCCGGAACAGGTGAAACTTCATGCGACAAACTATCATCTTGAGAGATATCCTCGTTAACATCTAGCCAATGGACATGTGGTGAGTGCACGGTTGAAACGAGAGGTCTAGATCTAAGATTATAATTGCTAGTATGGGGTTGCTGAACATCCAGTGGTCTGTCAACCACAGGAGGTGGTGTCCGAGTAGGAGTATCTGTCTGGGTAAGTTCATTGTCATCTTCCTCATCAGTCTCGTCAACAGTCATTTTAGCTAACTTCATGTGGTCTAAATGTTCATTTATATACTCTCCTGTTAACAAGTTCTTAAGTCTGTATTTGTTACCTTTAATAAGCTCGATTACCTTATATGGACCCAAAAATTTCTTAGTTAACTTGTACATAGGACCAGACCTGTGTTGGTTAAGTATCATTACTACAGATCCAATAGTTATTTTATTGGGTTTAGCTCGTGCATTCCTTGCTAGAGTGAACTCGGCTGTTGCTTTGGACAGTTGTTCTCGTATTTTCTTGAATACTAATTGCATTTGTCTACGCTTCACTTGAACAAAATCATCTACGTTATATAAGGGAGTAGGAGGTACGTTAATCAATTCATTAGGGAGGATCTTATCTGTACCATAAAGAATAGCGTGAGGTGTGTCACCAGTAGAAACATTAATTGAAGAATTTATAGCACACTGAATTAAGGGTATAAAATCATCCCAATTGTTGTTATCAAAATTCAACGTGACTCTCAAGGCATCTAACACTTTCCTGTTAGTACGTTCAGCTAGTCCATTACTTGCCGGATGATAAGGCATGATGCTACATTTTTTGATGTTATATAAATCACACAAGCTAGTTAGAATACTATTACTGAATTCCGGACCATTATCTGAAAGGATTACTTTAGGCATACTATATCTACAAATTATTTGGTCATGGAATGCGCTGGCTATGGTTTCTGCTGTTTTGTTCGGGATAGGAACTAGTTCGCAAAACCGTGAAAAATTATCGACCATTACAAGCAAATGTTTGTTCCCTTTCTCTGTTTCCGCAAAATTTGTCAATAAATCCATCGATATCCGTTCCCAAGGAGCTTTAGTTGCTGGGTACACCTGAATTGGATTAGGTCCTGAAACATGTCCCTTGTGCTGTAAACAAGTTAAACATCTGTCAACATAATGAGCAATCTCCTTAGCCATTTTTGGCCAAAAATATTTCAATCGACCTTGTTGGAGTGTACGATCCTTTCCTGGATGTGCACTTGCAGGAGCATCATGGATAATTTTTAACACAGTTGGTACCAAGACAGCTGGAACAACTAACTGACAACATTTCCTCGGGGCTGTCCCTAGCTTTACTACTCTACACAGTAAATTGTCCAACATAACTAGTTCTTTCAATGGTACTGGCGGTTTATGAATCGGGCGAGTGTCTTGCTTAGTCAAAAATTTAATGACGGGTGCCCATATGGGGTCTTGTCTTTGTTCCGTTTCTACTACTGTAGCATCTAATGCTGGGTAATTTAACTGAATCGCAGCTACGTGTCGAGAAAACGCATCCGCTACAACATTTTGCTTTCCTGGAATATATCCAAATGTGGGATTGAATTCTTGAATTGTGAGCAAATATCTAGCAAACTTTCCAACTGGATTCTTATTTTTGAACAAGGGAATTAATGGTTGGTGATCTGTAAGAACATGAACTGGGTAATTATAAATTGTATCCTTGAAATGTTTAAGTGCCCAAACAACTGCCAAGGCTTCTCGTTCTGTTGCACTATAATTTTTTTTCTTCTTTGGATAATGTGCGGCTAGCATAAGCTATTGCGTGATCTCTGTGACCTTCTGTTTGAAGTAATGCAGCACCTAGACCTATGTCACTAGCATCTGTAACCAACGTAAAAGGTTTAGAAAAATCTGGATACCTAAGGACAGGTGACGAAATCAAGGCTGCTTTGAGTTTTTTGAATGACTGATCCTGGGCCTCTCCCCAAACAAAGGGTTCATCTTTTCTTTGCAACTTGTAAAGCGGAGCGGCTATAATAGAGAATCCAGCAATAAATGAACGATAAAATCCTACAAGACCTGTGAACTGTCTTACGGCTTCTGCGGTACGAGGTGTTGGAAAATCACGGGCAGCAATAATTTTTGATTCATTCAATGTAATACCTGAAGGTGTAACTGTATGACCTAGGAAATTAATCTTTTGCTTTAAAAATGAACATTTTGCAAGCTTTATTTTTAAATTAGCTTCAGCGAGCTTTGCAAGTACCTTTTCAAGGTTCTGGAAATGAGTCTGAACATCTTGCGACATGATTATGAGATCATCAAGGTAAACTAGAAGCGTACTTCCTATCAATCTACGAAATAGATTTGTCATGAGCCGTGAAAAGGTTATTGGACTACTACGCAAACCAAATGGCATTCTTTTGAAATGAAAATGACCACTGGGAGTACTAAAGGCTGTCAATTGTTTACTTTCCTCATCAAGGGGGATTTGCCAGAATCCCTGCAACAAATCTAACGTTGAGAATACTTTGTTTCGACCAATGCTTTGCAACAAATCATTTAGAACTGGAAGTGGGAAACGATCAGGTATTGTTACTCTGTTAAGCTTGCGATAATCGATTACAGGTCTCCAAGTCCCATCTCGCTTTGGTACAAGAATCAATGGAGCGTTCCATGGCGAATTACTCGATTCAATTACATCACTCTGTAACATTTCTTCTACAAGTCTATCTGCTTCTGCTCTCTGAGAATGGGGAAGTCGGTAAGCTGGTACATAAATAGGCGTAGTTCCTTGTTCAAGGGGAATTTTATGTGTAATAAGAGGAGTGAGACCTAATTTTTCTCCTGGTAGAGCAACAACAGCTCTATTCTTGTTCAAAATTTTCAAAAGCTGAGCCACAGAGTCAGGAAAATCAGTAGGACTGAGGTGTTGCGCTTGCACCTCTGGCTGAGATCCCTGTTCTCCTGGTGTGAGTGTACAAACAGTATGATCCATGGAGACATCATCCACAACTCGCACCGGTAACGAGTAATGGGCAAAATCTACAACATGGGTACCAGACTGGAGATGGATATCGGCATTACTTGTGTTCGCGATAAAAAGTGAGACAGTACCATCCTGCACTGTGTGCCAGGAGGGTTCAACAAATGTACCATTCACTTTACATGTTTCACTTTCCGCAATCACATCCGACAACTCAGGCACTCCCTGAACCTTAACTCTTATTCTGGTGAGAGAATGAGGGTGTAGCACAGTGTCAGTAGCCATGGAACCACTGACTTCAGAGATGGAAGCTGCCAGGCGAGCGAGACAACGAGAATCCGTTAGGGCGTCCCCTTCCAGAAAGTCCCGATACTCATTCTCCTTAACAACTGCACAACTACTATGCTTCAATCGAGTGCCTGTTTTCTCGGGTATGCTACCACGACAATGATCTGACAAACCTACGCTAGCAAGGCGGGTGTCAACAAAATTAACATAATCTGATTGAAGGTTGAACTCGTGGCCCTGTCGGTACATGCTACACAAGGGTATGACATGGTCTTTGATACTTATGTTCCAACGATGGGGAAACAATGCAATATTTTCATCAATCATGGTGTACAGACCTAAGAGAATGTCTCCAGGAAAATGAATAATGTCAACAACTAAACATGTCATAGACAATGTGACATCATTGAACTTGAGTGGGAGGTCAATTTCACCCTGAACTTTTACTTTATTTCCTGAAATACCACTTAGAAAAGGTATGTGTGACTGTTTTAAAATAGTAGGGTGCATACTTTCAATGTCTCTAAGAGCTGAGGGCTTGACAATATTAATTTTTGAGTATAACACCGCTGTTTTGAGAATTTTGAGAATTTTGAGTATAACACCGCTGCTCTGTACCCCAGGACACAGTCCTTGCACCGCTGTTCTGTACCCCAGGACACAGTCCTTGCACCAATGTTCTGTACCCCAGGACACAGTCCTTGCACCGCTCTTCTGTACCCCAGGACACAGTCCTTGCACCGCTGCTCTGTACCCCAGGACACAGTCCTTGCACCGCTGTTCTGTACCCCTGGGCACAGTCCTTGCACCGCTGCTCTGTACCCCAGGACACAGTCCTTGCACCACTACTATTTCTCATTCTTATCTCAGATATAGCCAAAAACTCTAGACAAAGCTTAGTATCATCCTTTGCTGTTGATACAAAAATCAGCATGAAAATTGTCACTGTAGAAGACACTAAAAAGCTACAAGCCGACATAAATAAAGTCTTCGGTTGGGGAACTGCACTAGTGACAAGTTCCAGGTACTGAGACATGGTGGAAACGAGGAAGTTAAACGAAACACGGACAGGACACACGGTACAGGACACAGGGTATAGGACACAGGGTACAGGACACAGGGTACAGGACACAGGGTACAGGACACAGGGTACAGGACACAAGGTACAGGACACAGGGTACAGGACACAATCAGACCTACTCATAGAAGGAAAGCAACATGTAAAAGATCTGGGAATTATGATGACTGACGACCTGACATTTAGTGAACATAACCGAGCAAATATAGCGGCGGCGGCCAGGATAATGATAGGATGGATTATGTGAACGTTCACATCCAGAGTCTCCACAGCAATGGTGACACTGTTTACATCACTGGTACTCGTGAAGACCGGACCATCCTGTGTCCCGTCTTGAGTACTGCTCGGTACTCACTTCCTCCTTCAGAGCGCAGGAATACAGAGAACATATACGGCATGCATGGAAACCGTTGTGTAGGGGTGGGGGGTGGGGTTGTACCACAGTGTAGGTGGGGTGTGTGTACCACAGTGTACGTGCGGGTGTGTACCACAGTGTACGCGGGGGGCGGGGGGTGTGTACCACAGTGTACGCGGCGGGGGGTGTGTACCACAGTGTACGCGGCGGGGTGTGTGTGTGTACCACAGTGTACGCGGCGGGGTGTGTGTGTGTACCACAGTGTACGCGGCGGGGTGTGTGTGTGTACCACAGTGTACGGGGGGTGTGTGTGTACCACAGTGTACGCGGCGGGGTGTGTGTGTGTACCACAGTGTACGCGGCGGGGTGTGTGTGTGTACCACAGTGTACGCGGCGGGGTGTGTGTGTGTACCACAGTGTACGGGGGGTGTGTGTGTACCACAGTGTACGCGGCGGGGTGTGTGTGTGTACCACAGTGTACGCGGCGGGGTGTGTGTGTGTACCACAGTGTACGCGGCGGGGTGTGTGTGTGTACCACAGTGTACGGGGGGTGTGTGTGTACCACAGTGTACGGGGGGTGTGTACCACAGTGTAGGAACAACCAGGCCACATAGCGGTGCCTCGCCACTGACCAGAATATCTTCTTCCTGCAGGTATGTGAGCAGCTCTGGAGCGGCCGCCATATATGGAGGCGTACTCCAGCGTACAGGTGTGTGGCCACGTCTGTCACCACTGGCCAGGTCTGTAGCCCTTGCTGGGGGGGGCAGGGAGGTGGGAGGGCAGGATGGAGGTGAAGGGGTAGGAAGGTAGGGGTGAGGGAGGTAAATTATAGGGAGGATGAAGGGAGGGAGTTGGCAGATGTCATTCAAAACTTCATAAATGGTTATACATTTGTTATTGAGTTACGTCACAGCAAAAAACAGTCTATTATATAAATATAAAATACAGTCTATTATATAAATATAAAATACAGCATATTATATACATATAAAATACAGTTCATTATATACATGAGAAAGCCATGATAACTGGGTTAATTCATTAATGATTCACAGTACTCAGGTGAGGGTATTCTTGCTCTCTCTCTGCTCACTTGTTCTTCTAATCTCTTAACCTCTACCTTAGTTCTGGGCACTTATTATGCACCCCATACCCATCCTATGGTGTTAGTGGACCCCATACCCATCCTATGGTGTTAGTGGACCCCATACCCATCCTATGGTGTTAGTGGACCCCATACCCATCCTGTGGTGTTAGTGGACCCCATACCCATCCTATGGTGTTAGTGGACCCCATACCCATCCTATGGTGTTAGTGGACCCCATACCCATCCTATGGTGTTAGTGGACCCCATACCCATCCTGTGGTGTTAGTGGACCCCATACCCATCCTATGGTGTTAGTGGACCCCATACCCATCCTGTGGTGTTAGTGGACCCCATACCCATCCTATGGTGTTAGTGGACCCCATACCCATCCTGTGGGTGTTAGTGGACCCCATACCCATCCTGTGGTGTTAGTGGACCCCATACCCATCCTGTGGTGTTAGTGGACCCCATACCCATCCTGTGGTGTTAGTGGACCCCATACCCATCCTGTGGTGTTAGTGGACCCCATACCCATACTGTGGTGTTAGTGGACCCCATACTCATCCTGTGGTGTTAGTGGACCCCATACCCATCCTGTGGTGTTAGTGGACCCCATACCCATCCTGTGGGTGTTAGTGGACCCCATACCTATCCTGTGATGTTAGTGGACCCCATACCCATCCTGTGGTGTTAGTGGACCCCATACTCATCCTGTGGTGTTAGTGGACCCCATACCCATCCTGTGGTGTTAGTGGACCCCATACCCATCCAGTGGTGTTATTGGACCCCATACCCATCCTGTGGTGTTAGTGGACCCCATACCCATCCTATGGTGTTAGTGGACCCCATACCCATCCTGTGAGTGTTAGTGGACCCCATACCCATCCTATGGTGTTAGTGGACCCCATACCCATCCTATGGTGTTAGTGGACCCCATACCCATCCTATGGTGTTAGTGGACCCCATACCCATCCTATGGTGTTAGTGGACCCCATACCCATCCTGTGAGTGTTAGTGGACCCCATACCCATCCTATGGTGTTAGTGGACCCCATACCCATCCTATGGTGTTAGTGGACCCCATACCCATCCAGTGGTGTTATTGGACCCCATACCCATCCAGTGGTGTTATTGGACCCCATACCCATCCAGTGGTGTTATTGGACCCCATACCCATCCTGTGGTGTTAGTGGACCCCATACCCATCCTATGGTGTTAGTGGACCCCATACCCATCCTGTGAGTGTTAGTGGACCCCATACCCATCCTATGGTGTTAGTGGACCCCATACCCATCCTGTGGTGTTAGTGGACCCCATACCCATCCAGTGGTGTTATTGGACCCCATACCCATCCTGTGGTGTTAGTGGACCCCATACCCATCCTATGGTGTTAGTGGACCCCATACCCATCCTGTGGTGTTAGTGGACCCCATACCCATCCTGTGGTGTTAGTGGACCCCATACCCATCCTGTGGTGTTAGTGGACCCCATACCCATCCTGTGGTGTTAGTGGACCCCATACCCATCCTATGGTGTTAGTGGACCCCATACCCATCCTGTGGTGTTAGTGGACCCCATACCCATCCTGTGGTGTTAGTGGACCCCATACCCATCCTGTGGTGTTAGTGGACCCCATACCCATCCTGAGGTGTTAGTGGACCCCATACCCATCCTGTGGTGTTAGTGGACCCCATACCCATCCTGTGGTGTTAGTGGACCCCATACCCATCCTGAGGTGTTAGTGGACCCCATACCCATCCTGTGGTGTTAGTGGACCCCATACCCATCCTATGGTGTTAGTGGACCCCATACCCATCCTGTGGTGTTAGTGGACCCCATACCCATCCTGTGGTGTTAGTGGACCCCATACCCATCCTGTGGTGTTAGTGGACCCCATACCCATCCTATGGTGTTAGTGGACCCCATACCCATCCTGTGGTGTTAGTGGACCCCATACCCATCCTGTGGTGTTAGTGGACCCCATACCCATCCTGTGGTGTTAGTGGACCCCATACCCATCCTGTGGTGTTAGTGGACCCCATACCCATCCTGTGGTGTTAGTGGACCCCATACCCATCCTGTGGTGTTAGTGGACCCCATACCCATCATGTGGTGTTAGTGGACCCCTTTATTGGGAAAACTGACTCATTGGATTATATTAATTATTTTAATTACAATTATTATTTTTCTACTTTATTATTTAATTATAATAATTTATTTATTTCTATAGTGAACTGTTTGCTTCTAAAGTGGACAACAATCCTACAATCGAAATTAATCGATTGGCAGAAATAAAATGCTAATTGTTAGTTTACAATGGTTACCTTGAGGTTACCTTGAGGTGCTTCCGGGGCTTAGCGTCCCCGCGGCCCGGTCGTCGACCAGGCCTCCTGGTTGCCGGACTGATCAACCAGGCTGTTGGACGCGGCTGCTCGCAGCCTGACGTATGAGTCACAGCCTGGTTGTTCAGGTATCCTTTGAAGGTGCTTATCCAGTTCCCTCTTGAACACTGTGAGGGGTCGGCCAGTTATGCCCCTTATGTGTAGTGGTTAGTAAATGGTGGTTAGTAAATGGTGGTTAGTAAATGGTGGTTAGTAAATGTACTGAAGAACAATTTAGCTGTTATGTAGAATGTGTCAGGTTAATGAACACTGAACACGGCACTAAGCTGAAGCTTTGGTAGAGCAGGTGTGTATAATGGCGTCGTAGCGTTGGTAGAGCAGGTGTGTATAATGGCGTCGTAGCGTTGGTAGAGGTGTGTATAATGGCGTCGTAGCGTTGGTGGAGCAGGTGTGTATAATGGCGTCGTAGCGTTGGTGGAGCAGGTGTGTATAATGGCGTCGTAGCGTTGGTAGAGCAGGTGTGGATAATGGCGTCGTAGCGTTGGTGGAGCAGGTGTGTATAATGGCGTCGTAGCGTTGGTGGAGCAGGTGTGTATAATGGCGTCGTAGCGTTGGTGGAGCAGGTGTGTATAATGGCGTCGTAGCGTTGGTGGAGCAGGTGTGTATAATGGCGTCGTAGCGTTGGTGGAGCAGGTGTGTATAATGGCGTCGTAGCGTTGGTGGAGCAGGTGTGTATAATGGCGTCGTAGCGTTGGTAGAGCAGGTGTGGATAATGGCGTCGTAGCGTTGGTGGAGCAGGTGTGTATAATGGCGTCGTAGCGTTGGTGGAGCAGGTGTGTATAATGGCGTCGTAGCGTTGGTGTAGCAGGTGTGTAAAATGGCGTCGTAGCGTTGGTAGAGCAGGTGTGTATAATGGCGTCGTAGCGTTGGTAGAGCAGGTGTGTATAATGGCGTCGTAGCGTTGGTGGAGCAGGTGTGTATAATGGCGTCGTAGCGTTGGTGGAGCAGGTGTGTATAATGGCGTCGTAGCGTTGGTGGAGCAGGTGTGTATAATGGCGTCGTAGCGTTGGTGGAGCAGGTGTGTATAATGGCGTCGTAGCGTTGGTGGAGGAGGTGTGTATAATGGCGTCGTAGCGTTGGTGTAGCAGGTGTGTATAATGGCGTCGTAGCGTTGGTGGAGTAGGTGTGTATAATGGAGTCGTAGCGTTGGTGGAGCAGGTGTGTATAATGGCGTCGTAGCGTTGGTAGAGCAGGTGTGTATAATGGCGTCGTAGCGTTGGTGGAGCAGGTGTGTATAATGGCGTCGTAGCGTTGGTAGAGCAGGTGTGTATAATGGCGTCGTAGCGTTGGTGGAGCAGGTGTGTATAATGGCGTCGTAGCGTTGGTGGAGCAGGTGTGTATAATGGCGTCCTAGCGTTGGTGGAGCAGGTGTGTATAATGGCGTCGTAGCGTTGGTGGAGCAGGTGTGTATAATGGCGTCGTAGCGTTGGTGGAGCAGGTGTGTATAATGGCGTCGTAGCGTTGGTGGAGCAGGTGTGTATAATGGCGTCGTAGCGTTGGTAGAGCAGGTGTGTATAATGGCGTCGTAGCGTTGGTGGAGCAGGTGTGTATAATGGCGTCGTAGCGTTGGTGGAGCAGGTGTGTATAATGGCGTCGTAGCGTTGGTAGAGCAGGTGTGGATAATGGCGTCGTAGCGTTGGTGGAGCAGGTGTGTATAATGGCGTCGTAGCGTTGGTGGAGCAGGTGTGTATAATGGCGTCGTAGCGTGCTACTCGCTGAACCACGTCATTTATGATATCTTCTTGCCCTTCAGTTTCACCTGTCAAAAGGGCACACAGCAATATATCGTAACCCCTAATATATGATAGCTATATCAGGGATATAATTATTATATTTAATAAATGGTGCTTACCCGTTCCGGACGGCTCGTATAATGTTCTAACCGGCTCACCTTAATCTACATTACTGGCTAAGACTGGATAGATAAACGGGTTGTTGGGTACGGAACACTTCCCTTACTGGCTAGTGAGGACGTGCTGAGGATGGGATAGTTACCGTCCCACAACATTGCGGCTAGACGCAAATATTTGTGGAGCTTCCCAGTGTGCTGGCGGGCAGGACCTGTGTTATGGTAACAATGGCGGCTCTCCTCCCTCCCTCCCTCCCCGCCGCTCTACGACGCCTCCGACAAACGGTTCAATTGCTGCCCTTTTACGGATGAACAGAAGCAGACGTTACTTTGACTCGTAATTTTATTAGATTCAGCCTTTATTACAAATTTTTATTGTTTTTAACCCCTAGACTGGTGTCTGAGGAAATATTTAGAGTATATATCTTCATAAATAAAAATGGACATGTTCGTTTGTTCAAAATCGCTAATCTCCCAACGTTCTTCACCGATTGCTTTGAAATTTTCACACAACGTTCCATTCGCATCCGAGCAGGTGTTTATATACATTTTATATAGGTGTCACGTCTGTGACGGTAAAAAAACATGTTTTTTTTCTTTAAACTGTGTTTTTCAGGTGTTTCTCATGTGAGGGAAATCTTCGAAACCTCTTTAAAGATGGCTTTGAAATTTTAACACAATGTTCAATTCAAATACCTGCGTGTTTTTATTTACCTATTATATAGATGCCACCCCTGTGACAGATAAAAACAATACTTGTTTTGAAAAACAGCGCCATCTGTTGCAAGTAATAGCAATACACGCTATACTAAACATGTTACGATTCCATTTCAATGTTTCCGATTGCATTGACAAATTAAATTGTCATAGATTTCAATTTATTTTCATTGTGAGGGGACGAGGGGACGCTGGAGTGGGGGATGGTGGGGAGGACGAGCGGACGGGACAGGGGGCAATAGTGAGGAGGAGGCACTGTAGCTCAGTAACGCACATGCCTTGCCATATATATATATATATATATATATATATATATATATATATATATATATATATATATATATTACGAAAATAAACACGTGATTAAGAATGTGACAATGTCAGACCACGGAGGAAAATGAAACAGGAATTTCCTTAAGTACTTTCGTATATTAAATACATCTTCAGAAGGAATGAAGATGTATTTAATATACGAAAGTACTTAAGGAAATTCCTGTTTCATTTTCCTCCGTGGTCTGACATTGTCATATATATATATATATATATATATATATATATATATATATATATATATATATATATATATATATTATTATTATTAAATAATATATATTATTAATATATATAATATATATATATATATTATTATTATTATATATATATATATTATTAATATATATATATATATTATTAATATATATATATATATATTATTATTAAATATGACCGAAAAAGTAAGATTAATAATTCTAACGCGAATTTTCTCTATCTTTCTTACGTTTCTTTTCACTGTTGATGGTAATTCAAAGATCAATTCTCCAAAATTCATTTTTATTTCTAGTCTGACGCGACATTTGAGCGCGTTTCGTAAAACTTATTACATTTTCAAAGACTTTAGTTTACAAACACACAACTGAAACTGAATAGAGCTTACACATCTTCGAGTTTATATCTACATTTGGGTGAGGTGGATGAGGTGAAAACAAACTTTCAACAATGGGTATTGAATGGGTATTAAATTCAAACACAAGACAGAACACGAAACAATGGGTATTGAATGGAAGTAATTGTAGAAAGCCTATTGGTCCATATTTCTTGATGCTTCTATATTGGAGCGGAGTCTTGAAGTGGGTAGAATATAGTTGTGCATTAATTGGCTGTTGATTGCTGGTTTTGACTTCTTGATGTGTAGTGCCTCGCAGACGTCAAGCCGCCTGCTATCGCTGTATCTATCGATGATTTCTGTGTTGTTTGCTACGATTTCTCTGGTGATGGTTTGGTTGTGGGAAGAGATTATATGTTCCTTAATGGAGCCCTGTTGCTTATGCATCGTTAAACGCCTGGAAAGAGATGTTGTTGTCTTGCCTATATACTGGGTTTTTTGGAGCTTACAGTCCCCAAGAGGGCATTTGAAGGCATAGACGACGTTGGTCTCTTTTTAAAGCGTTCTGCTTTGTGTCTAGAGAGTTTCTCATGAGTAGGCTGGCCGTTTTTCTGGTTTTATAGTAAATCGCCAGTTGTATCTTCTGATTTTTGTCTGTAGGGATAACGTTTCTATTAACAATATCTTTCAGGACCCTTTCCTCCGTTTTATGAGCTGTGGAAAAGAAGTTCCTGTAAAATAGTCTAATAGGGGGTATAGGTGTTGTGTTAATATGGGCCAATAGGCTGATACATGAATAATAATAATAGCATAAGATTGTGGATATTAACAAGTATTAGTGAGACAAATATGTATCAATAATCCTACTCATATCGCCCTTTAACTGATCAATCAAAAATGGATCTGAATTATATAAACCACTGCTAATGTTCAAATTACATGAGTTTGTAATCTGAATTAAGGCAGATTCAATTATGTTCCTATTGAAAGTACTTTTACAATTCGTTATTAAAGAAGCCATCTCCCAATCAATTTGGTGAAAATTTTCTGACAGATGAACAGACAAGGCATTAGATAATTGGTCATGTCTTACAGAGTATTTATGTTGTGAAATTCAACATTTCAAATCTTTAGATATTTGGCCAACATTGTGAACCTATTATAGTCTTTACAAGGTATTTTATAAATGACACAATTAACACTACGAAGGCTGTTTCTAACTAATAGTGTACCAACAGTATGTTTGTAATTAAATAATACATTGTATATCAAAACGTTTCAAGGCCTTGACAATATTTTCAAACCCTGAAAAATATAGTAAACATAAATTCTTAGGGCAAACTTTCTCACTGCATATATTACTATAATATGTGTGACGTGCTTTGCTACGGCAAACTTCCAAGAAACTCAGTGGGTAACACAGCTCGAGACCAATAGAATCAATATTGTTAAACTCTTCAATCTAAGAAGTCTGGACTAAGAACCGGAAGAGCTCTTAGATACGTAGAGGAAAAAATTGACTGTTTCACATTGTATCTATGTTTGAGTTCCTCGCCGCCTCCTTTATACACTAAGTGCACATTTACCCCCAGGCGCCCGGGGTCTCTGAGCCTAGCGGCACGACCCTGTAAACAACGTTCTAGGTCCCTGTACTTGTTAGTTTTTTGGGTCTCCCTGAAGGTGGTCACCTCTCCCCCCCCCCCCTCGCTCTCAGCCGTACTGCGAAGTATATATCTTCTTGAGAGGATTTCGGGGCTTAGCGTCCCCACGGCCCGGTCCTTGACCAGGCCTCATTTTTGTTACCCCCCCCCCCCCAGGAAGCAGCCCGTAGCAGCTGTCTAACTCCCAGGTACCTATTTACTGCTAGGTAACAGGGGGGCATCAGGGTAAAAGAAACTGCTCATTTGTTTCCTCCTCCACCGGGGATCGAACCCAGGACCTCAGGACAACGAAACCGAAGCGCTCTCCACTCAGCTGTCAGGCCCCATCTACATATGTATCAGCTAATGTAGACGCACATGTGTAGTCCCATACGACCTGTTTACCTTCCCTTCATGGCGTCAGGGTGACTCCATCTGGGCGTTTGTTACTGTTGCCAGGTCTGTACAACTGAGGTTCCCTTTGTGCTGGGCATCCAGCTGTACCCAGACTTCTCTTGATGATGTCATTCACTGCTTCATGTCTGGCAATCTTTCCCTGTGTCTTACAACAGATGAGTCCTTGGCTGCCGTATTGGTCCCCCCGTGCATATATATATATATATATATATATATATATATATATATATATATATATATATATATATATATATATATATATATATATATATATATATATATATTGTGACGGGAAAGTGTTGGAGTGTTGATTTTCGGCAGTCCTCCAATGGCAGGTGTCAAAGCCTGGTCACACTTAAAACAAAAATATAGACAGCTGCGTGTTGTCTGTGGTAAGTGAGAGGGAGGAACACGTAAAACACAAAGTATGAACAATGAAACTTTAATATTGTTTACTTTAAACATAAATGAAAATAAAGACAAATCTCGGGGAGTTAAAAATTCAATGGAATAATAAAGAACTGCAAAGACAATGTGAGACACAGTAATACAAAAAAGAAATGTAAAAATGGTGCTGAGAATATCGGCTATGGCTGAAACCTCCCTTCGTATACGAGGTAATGAGCTAGTATGCCAGAGAGAGATGTCAACGCTAAGAGCACAAGGAATATTCTCAAATTGATAGCTGGTCAGGCTCAGACGTCGACTCGGGTAGGGGGCGCTGAGGTGCGGTGTGCAGGTGCGCGGCTGCCGAGTCACCAATCAAGAGCAGGCAGGCTGGTGAAGGGTAGTTAGCTGGTTTGATGACGAGCCGGCGTGTGGAGGGTGTGTGGAGTAGGGGGATTCTGGGTACGTTTTGCCTCCTGGTCAAAACGTTTTGTGCTACTGGTGACGTATCTTTAATGTAGCATCTTATACTCGCATATTTGGCGTAACTTGAAGTAGGGAAGAGCAGGCTCAATCTCTCTTGAAAGAGATTATCGTCACAATATATATATATATATATATATATATATATATATATATATATATATATATATATATATATATATATATATATATATATATATATATATATATATATATATATATATATCAAGAATAGTTTCCGTAAGAACCACAAGTAGAGTCTCTAAAGTAAGCAATTCACATGTGTTGGGAGCTAGTTTCATAATTTGATTTGCTTATCATACACCTCCCCATCCAGTGGTGGTGGTGGTGTTATCATACACCCCCCCATCCAGTGGTGGTGGTGGTGTTATCATACACCCCCCCATCCAGTGGTGGTGGTAGTGTTATCATACACCTCCCCATCCAGTGGTGGTGGTAGTGTTATCATACACCTCCCCATCCAGTGGTGGTGGTGGTGTTATCATACACCTCCCCATCCAGTGGTGGTGGTGGTGTTATCATACACCTCCCCATCCAGTGGTGGTGGTAGTGTTATCATACACCTCCTCATCCAGTGGTGGTGGTGGTGTTATCATACACCTCCCCATCCAGTGGTGGTGGTGGTGTTATCATACACCTCCCCATCCAGTGGTGGTGGTAGTGTTATCATACACCTCCCCATCCAGTGGTGGTGGTAGTGTTATCATACACCTCCCCATCCTGTGGTGGTGGTGGTGTTATCATACACCTCCCCATCCAGTGGTGGTGGTGGTGTTATCATACACCTCCCCATCCAGTGGTGGTGGTGGTGTTATCATACACCCCCCCATCCGGTGGTGGTGGTAGTGTTATCATACACCTCCCCATCCAGTGGTGGTGGTGGTGTTATCATACACCTCCCCATCCAGTGGTGGTGGTGGTGTTATCATACACCTCCCCATCCAGTGGTGGTGGTAGTGTTATCATACACCTCCCCATCCAGTGGTGGTGGTAGTGTTATCATACACCTCCCCATCCAGTGGTGGTGGTGGTGTTATCATACACCTCCCCATCCAGTGGTGGTGGTGGTGTTATCATACACCTCCCCATCCAGTGGTGGTGGTGGTGTTATCATACACCCCCCCATCCAGTGGTGGTGGTAGTGTTATCATACACCTCCCCATCCAGTGGTGGTGGTGGTGTTATCATACACCTCCCCATCCAGTGGTGGTGGTAGTGTTATCATACACCTCCCCATCCAGTGGTGGTGGTAGTGTTATCATACACCTCCCCATCCAGTGGTGGTGGTGGTGTTATCATACACCTCCCCATCCAGTGGTGGTGGTGGTGTTATCATACACCCCCCCATCCAGTGGTGGTGGTAGTGTTATCATACACCTCCCCATCCAGTGGTGGTGGTGGTGTTATCATACACCTCCCCATCCAGTGGTGGTGGTGGTGTTATCATACACCCCCCCATCCAGTGGTGGTGGTGGTGTCATCATACACCTCCCCATCCAGTGGTGGTGGTGGTGTTATCATACACCTCCCCATCCAGTGGTGGTGGTGGTGTCATCATACACCCCCCCATCCAGTGGTGGTGGTGGTGTCATCATGCACCCCCCCCCCATCCAGTGGTGGTGGTGGTGTTATCATACACCCCCCCATCCAGTGGTGGTGGTGGTGTTATCATACACCCCCCCATCCAGTGGTGGTGGTGGTGTTATCATACACCTCCCCATCCAGTGGGGGTGGTGGTGTTATCATACACCCCCCCATCCAGTGGTGGTGGTGGTGTCATCATGCACCCCCCCATCCAGTGGTGGTGGTGGTGTCATCATACACCCCCCCATCCAGTGGTGGTGGTGGTGTCATCATGCACCCCCTCATCCAGTGGTGGTGGTGGTGTTATCATGCACCCCCCATCCAGTGGTGGTGGTGGTGTTATCATACACCTCCCCATCCAGTGGTGGTGGTGGTGTTATCATACACCCCCCCATCCAGTGGTGGTGGTGGTGTTATCATACACCTCCCCATCCAGTGGGGGTGGTGGTGTTATCATACACCTCCCCATCCAGTGGTGGTGGTGGGGTTATCATACACCCCCCCATCCAGTGGTGGTGGTGGTGTTATCATACACCTCCCCATCCAGTGGGGGTGGTGGTGTTATCATACACCTCCCCATCCAGTGGTGGTGGTGGTGTCATCATGCACCCCCCCATCCAGTGGTGGTGGTGGTGTTATCATACACCCCCCCATCCAGTGGTGGTGGTGGTGTTATCATACACCTCCCCATCCAGTGGGGGTGGTGGTGTTATCATACACCTCCCCATCCAGTGGTGGTGGTGGGGTTATCATGCACCCCCCCATCCAGTGGTGGTGGTGGTGTTATCATACACCCCCCCATCCAGTGGGGGTGGTGGTGTTATCATGCACCTCCCCATCCAGTGGTGGTGGTGGTGTTATCATGCACCCCCCCATCCAGTGGTGGTGTTATCATACACCCCCCCATCCAGTGGTGGTGCTGGTGTTATCATGCACCCCCCCATCCAGTGGTGGTGCTGGTGTTATCATGCACCCCCCCATCCAGTGGTGGTGGTGGTGTTATCATGCACCCCCCCATCCAGTGGTGGTGGTGGTGTTATCATACACCCCCCCATCTAGTGGTGGTAGTGGTGTTATCATGCACCTCCCCATCCAGTGGTGGTGGTGGTGTTATCATGCACCCCCCCATCCAGTGGTGGTGGTGGGGTTATCATACACCCCCCCATCCAGTGGTGGTGGTGGTGTTATCATGCACCCCCCCATCCAGTGGTGGTGGTGGTGTTATCATGCACCCCCCCATCCAGTGGTGGTGGTGGTGTTATCATACACCCCCCATCCAGTGGTGGTGGTGGTGTTATCATACACCCCCCCATCCAGTGGTGGTGGTGGTGTTATCATACACCCCCCATCCAGTGGTGGTGGTGGTGTTATCATACACCCCCCCATCCAGTGGTGGTGGTGGTGTTATCATACACCCCCCCATCCAGTGGTGGTGGTGGTGTTATCATGCACCCCCCCATCCAGTGGTGGTGGTGGTGTTATCATACACCTCCCCATCCAGTGGTGGTGGTGGTGTTATCATACACCCCCCCATCCAGTGGTGGTGGTGGTGTTATTATGCACCCCCCCATCCAGTGGTGGTGGTGGTGTTATCATGCACCCCCCCATCCAGTGGTGGTGGTGGTGTTATCATACACCCCCCATCCAGTGGTGGTGGTGGTGTTATCATGCACCCCCCCATCCAGTGGTGGTGGTGGTGTTATCATGCACCCCCCATCCAGTGGTGGTGGTGGTGTTATCATGCACCCACCCATCCAGTGGTGGTGGTGGTGTTATCATACACCTCCCCATCCAGTGGTGGTGGTGGTGTTATCATGCACCCCCCATCCAGTGGTGGTGGTGGTGTTATCATGCACCCCCCCATCCAGTGGTGGTGGTGGTGTTATCATGCACCCCTCCATCCAGTGGTGGTGGTGGTGTTATCATGCACCCCCCCATCCAGTGGTGGTGGTGGTGGTGTTATCATGCACCCCCCCATCCAGTGGTGGTGGTGGTGTTATCATGCACCCCCCCATCCAGTGGTGGTGGTGGTGTTATCATGCACCCCCCCCATCCAGTGGTGGTGGTGGTGTTATCATGCACCCCCCATCCAGTGGTGGTGGTGGTGTTATCATGCACCCCCCATCCAGTGGTGGTGGTGGTGTTATCATGCACCCCCCCATCCAGTGGTGGTGGTGGTGTTAGCATGCACCCCCCCATCCAGTGGTGGTGGTGGTGTTATCATGCACCCCCCCCATCCAGTGGTAGTGGTGGTGTTATCATGCACCCCCCATCCAGTGGTGGTGGTGGTGTTATCATGCACCCCCCTATCCAGTGGTGGTGGTGGTGTTATCATGCACCCCCCATCCAGTGGTGGTGGTGGTGTTATCATGCACCCCCCCATCCAGTGGTGGTGGTGGTGTTATCATGCACCCCCCATCCAGTGGTGGTGGTGGTGTTATCATACACCCCCCATCCAGTGGTGGTGGTGGTGTTATCATGCACCCCCCCATCCAGTGGTGGTGGTGGTGTTATCATGCACCCCCCCATCCAGTGGTGGTGGTGGTGTTATCATACACCCCCCCATCCAGTGGTGGTGGTGGTGTTATCATACACCTCCCCATCCAGTGGTGGTGGTGGTGTTATCATGCACCCCCCCATCCAGTGGTGGTGGTGGTGTTATCATGCACCCCCCATCCAGTGGTGGTGGTGGTGTTATCATGCACCTCCCCATCCAGTGGTGGTGGTAGTGTTATCATACACCTCCCCATCCAGTGGTGGTGGTGGTGTTATCATGCACCCCCCCATCCAGTGGTGGTGGTGGTGTTATCATGCACCCCCCCATCCAGTGGTGGTGGTGGTGTTATCATACACCTCCCCATCCAGTGGTGGTGGTGGTGTTATCATGCACCCCCCCATCCAGTGGTGGTGGTGGTGTTATCATGCACCCCCCCCCCATCCAGTGGTGGTGGTGGTGTTATCATGCACCCCCCCATCCAGTGGTGGTGGTGGTGTTATCATGCACCCCCCCATCCAGTGGTGGTGGTGGTGTTATCATGCACCCCCCATCCAGTGGTGGTGGTGGTGTTATCATGCACCTCCCCATCCAGTGGTGGTGGTGGTGTTATCATGCACCCCCCCCATCCAGTGGTGGTGGTGGTGTTATCATACACCCCCCCATCCAGTGGTGGTGGTGGTGTTATCATGCACCCCCCCATCCAGTGGTGGTGGTGGTGTTATCATGCACCCCCCCATCCAGTGGTGTTATCATGCACCCCCCCATCCAGTGGTGGTGGTGGTGTTATCATGCACCCCCCCATCCAGTGGTGGTGGTGGTGTTATCATGCACCCCCCATCCAGTGGTGGTGGTGGTGTTATCATACACCCCCCCCATCCAGTGGTGGTGGTGGTGTTATCATGCACCCCCCCATCCAGTGGTGGTGGTGGTGTTATCATGCACCCCCCCATCCAGTGGTGGTGGTGGTGTTATCATGCACCCCCCCATCCAGTGGTGGTGGTGGTGTTATCATACACCTCCCCATCCAGTGGTGGTGGTGGTGGTGTTATCATGCACCCTCCCATCCAGTGGTGGTGGTGGTGTTATCATGCACCCCCCCATCCAGTGGTGGTGGTGGTGTTATCATGCACCCCCCCATCCAGTGGGTGGTGGTGGTGTTATCATGCACCCCCCCATCCAGTGGTGGTGGTGGTGTTATCATGCACCCCCCCATCCAGTGGTGGTGGTGGTGTTATCATGCACCCCCCATCCAGTGGGTGGTGGTGGTGTTATCATGCACCCCCCATCCAGTGGTGGTGGTGGTGTTATCATACACCTCCCCATCCAGTGGTGGTGGTGGTGTTATCATACACCCCCCCATCCAGTGGTGGTGGTGGTGTTATCATACACCACCACCCTATTATTAGGCCGAGTCGGCCGAGCGGACAGCACGCGGGACTTGTGATCCTGTGGTCCTGGGTTCGATCCCAGGCACCGGCGAGAAACAATGGGCAGAGTTTCTTTCACCCTATGCCCCTGTTACCTAGCAGTAAAATAGGTACCTGGGTGTTAGTCAGCTGTCACGGGCTGCTTCCTGGGGGTGGAGGCCTGGTCGAGGACCGGGCCGCGGGGACACTAAAAGCCCCGAAATCATCTCAAGATAACCTCAAGATAACCACCCCCCCATCCAGTGGTGGTGGTGGTGTTATCATGCACCTCCCCATCCAGTGGTGGTGGTGGTGTTATCATACACCCCCCATCCAGTGGTGGTGTTGGTGTTATCATACACCCCCCCATCCAGTGGTGGTGGTGGTGTTATCATGCACCTCCCCATCCAGTGGTGGTGGTGGTGTTATCATACACCCCCCCATCCAGTGGTGGTGTTGGTGTTATCATACACCCCCCCATCCAGTGGTGGTGGTGGTGTTATCATACACCCCCCCCCATCCAGTGGTGGTGGTGGTGTTATCATGCACCCCCCATCCAGTGGTGGTGGTGGTGTTATCATACACCCCCCCATCCAGTGGTGGTGGTGGTGTTATCATGCACCCCCCCATCCAGTGGTGGTGGTGGTGTTATCATGCACCTCCCCATCCAGTGGTGGTGGTGGTGTTATCATGCACCCCCCCATCCAGTGGTGGTGTTATCATACACCCCCCCATCCAGTGGTGGTGGTGGTGGTGTTATCATACACCCCCCCATCCAGTGGTGGTGGTGGTGTTATCATACACCTCCCCATCCAGTGGTGGTGGTGGTGTTATCATACACCTCCCCATCCAGTGGTGGTGGTGGTGTTATCATGCACCTCCCCATCCAGTGGTGGTGGTGGTGTTATCATGCACCTCCCCATCCAGTGGTGGTGGTGGTGTTATCATACACTTCCCCATCCAGTGGTGGTGTTATCATACACCCCCCCATCCAGTGGTGGTGGTGTTATCATGCACCTCCCCATCCAGTGGTTGTGGTGGTGTTATCATGCATACCCCCCCTCCAGTGGTGGTGGTGGTGTTATCATACACCCCCCTATCCAGTGGTGGTGTTATCATACACCCCCCATCCAGTGGTGGTGTTATCATACACCCCCCATCCAGTGGTGGTGGTGGTGTTATCATACACCCCCCCATCCAGTGGTGGTGGTGGTGTTATCATACATCCCCCCATCCGGTGGGTGGTGGTGGTGTTATCATACACCCCCCCATCCAGTGGTGGTGTTATCATGCACCCCCCATCCAGTGGTGGTGGTGGTGTTATCATACACCCCCCATCCAGTGGTGGTGGTGGTGTTATCATACACCCCCCCATCCGGTGGGTGGTGGTGGTGTTATCATGCACCCCCCCATCCAGTGGTGGTGGTGGTGTTATCATGCACCCCCCATCCAGTGGTGGTGGTGGTGTTATCATACACCCCCCATCCAGTGGTGGTGTTATCATACACCCTCCCCCCATCCAGTGGTGGTGGTGGTGTTATCATACACCTCCCCATCCAGTGGTGGTGGTGGTGTTATCATACACCCCCCCATCCAGTGGGTGGTGGTGGTGTTATCATACACCCCCCCATCCAGTGGTGGTGGTGGTGGTGTTATCATACACCCCCCATCCAGTGGTGGTGGTGGTGTTATCATACACCTCCCCATCCAGTGGTGGTGGTGGTGTTATCATGCACCTCCCCATCCAGTGGTGGTGGTGGTGTTATCATACACCCCCCCATCCAGTGGTGGTGTTGGTGTTATCATACACCCCCCCATCCAGTGGTGGTGGTGGTGTTATCATGCACCTCCCCATCCAGTGGTGGTGGTGGTGTTATCATACACCCCCCCATCCAGTGGTGGTGTTGGTGTTATCATACACCCCCCCATCCAGTGGTGGTGGTGGTGTTATCATACACCCCCCCCCATCCAGTGGTGGTGGTGGTGTTATCATGCACCCCCCATCCAGTGGTGGTGGTGGTGTTATCATACACCCCCCCCATCCAGTGGTGGTGGTGGTGTTATCATGCACCCCCCCATCCAGTGGTGGTGGTGGTGTTATCATGCACCTCCCCATCCAGTTATGGTGGTGGTGTTATCATGCACCCCCCCATCCAGTGGTGGTGTTATCATACACCCCCCCATCCAGTGGTGGTGGTGGTGTTATCATACACCTCCCCATCCAGTGGTGGTGGTGTTATCATGCACCCCCCCATCCAGTGGTGGTGTTATCATACACCCCCCATCCAGTGGTGGTGGTGGTGTTATCATACACCTCCCCATCCAGTGGTGGTGGTGGTGTTATCATACACCTCCCCATCCAGTGGTGGTGGTGGTGTTATCATGCACCTCCCCATCCAGTGGTGGTGGTGGTGTTATCATGCACCTCCCCATCCAGTGGTGGTGGTGGTGTTATCATACACTTCCCCATCCAGTGGTGGTGTTATCATACACCCCCCCATCCAGTGGTGGTGGTGTTATCATGCACCTCCCCATCCAGTGGTTGTGGTGGTGTTATCATGCATACCCCCCATCCAGTGGTGGTGGTGGTGTTATCATACACCCCCTATCCAGTGGTGGTGTTATCATACACCCCCCATCCAGTGGTGGTGTTATCATACACCCCCCCATCCAGTGGTGGTGTTATCATGCACCCCCCATCCAGTGGTGGTGGTGGTGTTATCATACACCCCCCATCCAGTGGTGGTGGTGGTGTTATCATACACCCCCCCATCCGGTGGGTGGTGGTGGTGTTATCATGCACCCCCCCATCCAGTGGTGGTGGTGGTGTTATCATGCACCCCCCCATCCAGTGGTGGTGGTGGTGTTATCATACACCCCCCCATCCAGTGGTGGTGTTATCATACACCCTCCCCCCATCCAGTGGTGGTGGTGGTGTTATCATACACCTCCCCATCCAGTGGTGGTGGTGGTGTTATCATACACCCCCCCCCCCATCCGTTGGGTGGTGGTGGTGTTATCATGCACCCCCCCATCCAGTGGGTGGTGGTGGTGTTATCATACACCCCCCCATCCAGTGGTGGTGGTGGTGTTATCATACACCCCCCATCCAGTGGTGGTGGTGGTGTTATCATACACCTCCCCATCCAGTGGTGGTGGTGGTGTTATCATACACCAACCCATCCGGTGGGTAGTGGTGGTGTTATCATGCACCCCCCCCATCCAGTGGTGGTGGTGGTGTTATCATGCACCCCCCCATCCAGTGTTGGTGGTGGTGTTATCATGCACCCCCCCCATCGAGTGGTGGTGGTGGTGTTATCATGCACCCCCCCATCCAGTGGGTGGTGGTGGTGTTATCATACACCCCCCCATCCAGTGGTGGTGGTGGTGTTATCATACACCCCCCATCCAGTGGTGGTGGTGGTGTTATCATACACCTCCCCATCCAGTGGTGGTGGTGGTGTTATCATACACCCCCCCATCCGGTGGGTGGTGGTGGTGTTATCATGCACCCCCCCATCCAGTGGTGGTGGTGGTGTTATCATGCACTCCCCCACCAGTGGTGGTGGTGGTGTTATCATGCACCCCCCATCCAGTGGTGGTGGTGGTGTTATCATACACCCCCCCATCCAGTGGTGGTGGTGGTGTTATCATGCACCCCCCCATCCAGTGGTGGTGGTGGTGTTATCATGCACCCCCCCATCCAGTGGTGGTGGTGGTGTTATCATGCACCCCCCCATCCAGTGGTGGTGGTGGTGTTATCATGCACCCCCCCATCCAGTGGTGGTGGTGGTGTTATCATGCACTCCCCCATCCAGTGGTGGTGTTATCATACACCCCCCCATCCAGTGGTGGTGGTGGTGTTATCATACACCTCCCCATCCAGTGGTGGTGGTGGTGTTATCATGCACCCCCCCATCCAGTGGTGGTGTTATCATGCATGACAACGATACGCAGCCGTGCCTTAATGACTGTCTAAAGGCAAGACGGTGGTCAATTAACACACACTTCACAAGCGCCGCCCCTGCCACCCCCCGTACCTCGCCCCTGCCACCCCCATCCCCTTCCTTCCCCCCCTCCCCTGCCGCCCCCCTCAACAGGTACTCAAGAGCCATGGTCCTGGGTCTCCTGGCCAGGCTGGCCACAGTAAACATGGCCGCCTTACACTAAATTATCAACGGTTAGTACCTAATCCTCGAGGGGGGGGGGGTGATGGGGGCTGAGAAGGGGGTTTAGGGAGTCTTGGTGTGGCAGGGGGGAGGGGGGGGGGAGTGGCACAAGGCTTCACCACAACAACCACCATCGCCTCCAACCTCGCTACTAAGCCAACTGTTATAATAACATCAGGTGAAGATGTATTATTACGAATCACAAAGTCAAGGAAAACTGAGAATGGCGACTATGGCACCATGGAAATCCACCATCAACTCGCGGACACATTTATTCCTATAGAACTTCTGGGTGGGAGCATCTTGCCGGAGTGGATTAGGCAGGAGGTGTGAAGGAGTTAAGTACAGTGTGTTATGACTCCGGGGCCACAAGTGTTGTCCCGCCATCAGCTGGTGCTGGTAAACACACACTACACGTGGCCATATTTATCCCCGTCAGCTGTGTTTGGTAAACAATGTAAGCGTGTGCTGGGTTTAATGAAGCAGGGAACTAGTAGTTGGAGTCCAGAGCCTTGTATACCTACCTTGAGGCTACCTTGAGGTGCTTCCGGGGCTTAGTGTCCCCGCGGCCCGGTCGTCGACCAGGCCTCCTGGTTGCTGGACTGATCAACCAGGCTGTTAGACGCGGCTGCTCGCAGCCTGACGTATGAGTCACAGCCTGGTTGATCAGGTATCCTTTGGAGGTGCTTATCCAGTTCTCTCTTGAACACTGTGAGGGGTTTGCCAGTTATGCCCCTTATGTGTAGTGGAAGTGTGTTGAACAGTCTCGGGCCTCTGATGTTGATAGAGTTCTCTCTCAGAGTACCTGTTGCACCTCTGCTTTTCAACGGGGGTATTCTGTACATCCTGCCATGTCTTCTGGTCTCATGTGGTGTTATTTCTGTGTGCAGGTTTGGGACCAGCCCCTCAATTATTTTCCACGTGTAAATTATTATGTATCTCTCCCGCCTGCGCTCAAGGGAGTACAGATTTAGGCTCTTTAGTCGGTCCCAGTAGTTTAGATGTTTTACTGAGTGGATTCTAGCAGTAAAGGATCTCTGCACGCTCTCTAGGTCAGCAATTTCTCCAGCTTTGAAAGGGGCTGTCATTGTGCAGCAGTACTCCACTCTAGAGAGCACAAGCGTTTTGAAAAGTATCATCATCGGTATAGCATCTCTAGTGTGAAAAGTTCTTGTTATCCAACCTGTCATTTTTCTTGCAGTTGCGACGGCTACTTTATTGTGTTCTTTAAAGGTAAGGTCTTCCGACATGAGTACACCCAGGTCCTTTACATTGCCTTTTCGTTCTATGTTATGATTTGCCTGCGTTTTGTACGTGGTTTCTGTTTTTATATTTTCAATTTTTCCGTAGCGCATGAGCTGAAACTTATCCTCGTTGAATACCATATTATTTTCTGTAGCCCATAGAAAGACCTGATCTACATCTGATTGGAGGTTTGCCGTGTCCTCTATGTTGCCAACTCTCATGAAAATCCTAGTGTCATCTGCAAAGGATGATACAGTGCTATAGGTTGTGTTCTGGTCTATGTCCGATATGAGGATGAGAAAAAGTACTGGAGCAAGCACAGTACCCTGGGGGACTGAGCTCTTCACGGTTGATGGGCTGGATTTTATTTTGTTGACTATTACACATTGGGTTCTGTCAGTCAGGAAATTGTAGATCCATCTGCCTATTTTCCCGGTAATTCCTTTTGAACGCATTTTATGTGCAATAACACCATGGTCACATTTATCAAAAGCTTTTGCGAAATCTGTGTAAATTACATCAGCGTTTTGTTTGTCTTCCATAGCATCTAATGCCATATCATAGTGGTCCAGCAACTGCGACAAGCAAGAGCGCCCTGTTCTGAAACCATGTTGTCCGGGGTTATGGAGATGCTGTGATTCCATGTATTTTGTGATCTTACTTCTTAGCACTCTCTCAAAAATTTTTATGATGTGCGATGTTAGTGCTATCGGTCTGTAATTTTTTGCCTCTGCCTTATTTCCTCCTTTATGGAGTGGTGCTATCTCTGCTGTTTTTAGTATGTCAGGGATAACGCCAGTATCTAGGCTTTGTCTCCACAGAATGTGAAGGGCCTGCGATAGTGGTTTTTTACAGTTCTTGATGAATATGGAGTTCCAAGAATCCGGGCCTGGTGCAGAGTGCATAGGCATACTGTTTATGGCTTCTTCAAAATCTAGTGGGGATAGGGCGACGTCTGATATGTGATTTGATGTTGGTATCATATCCATGAAAAATTCATTTGGGTTATCAATCTTTAGTGCATTTAATGGCTCACTGAAAACAGAGTCGTACTGCTTCCTCAGTAACTCGCTCATTTCTTTGTTGTCATCTGTGAAAGTTCCATCTCCCTTTCGCAGGGGCCCGATACTAGATGTGGTTTTTGATCTTGATTTTGCATAGGAGAAAAAATATTTCGGATTTCTCTCTATTTCACTGATGGCCTTTTGCTCTCTTTGCCTCTCCTGGGTTTTGTATGATTCTTGTAGCTTGAGTTCAATTGTTTCTATTTCTCTACCTAACCTTCTACGCCGTTCTTGAGATAGGGTGCGACTCTCAAGTTGTTCCGCGATTCGTTTTCTTCGCCTATATAGGGAACGACGTTCCCGTTCCAATCTGCATCTCTTTCTCTTTTTTCTTAGGGGTATGCGGTTTGAACATATTTCTAGTGCTACTGAGCTTATTTTTTCCAGGCACTGGTTCAGGTTTGCATTTCCTAGCTGTTCTTCCCAGTTTATTTCTGTGAAGTCCTGGTTTATTTGCTCCCAGTTTATCCGTTTATTATTGAAGTTGAATTTGCTGAAATCTCCTCCACCGGGAATCTGGACTGGTTTTGAAGGTCTACTCCCCATGGTTGTCAGAACTTCAATTAAGTTGTGATCTGAGTAACAGGTATTTGTAATCATTATGTTCCCGATCAACTCATCATTATTAGTGAAAATGAGGTCCAGCGTGTTCTCCTTCCTAGTTGGTTCTACTATTTGCTGGTTTAAGGCAAACCTATCGCACATCCGTAGCAGGTCATTTGCATGTGCCTGCTCATTTAGGCTACTTCCTGGTATTCTTTCTGATATTACTGTATTAGCCAGGTGCTTCCATTTCAGGTGCCGTAGGTTGAAGTCCCCAAGCAGGATGATGTTCGGAGCTGGATTTGTGAGGTTTTCCAAGCAGTGCTCTATTTTCATTAGTTGGTCTTTAAACTGCTGAGGGTTTGCCTCCGGTGACTTATATACAAGGACAACAACTACATTTAGGATCTCTATTTTGACTATCAGCACTTCCACCATATCATTTGAGGTGTTTAGCAGCTCAGTACAGATGAGTGTGTCTTTGATGTAGAGGCTGACCCCACCCTGAAGCCGGTGTTTCCTATCACATCTGAAGAGATTGTATTCTGAGATCCATATTTCACCATCAAGGTAGTCCTTTGTGTGAGTTTCCGTTAGGGCTGCAAACACTGCATTTGCCTCATGAAGGAGACCATCTATAAAGTGAACTTTGTTGGATTTGCGTGTTTTTATACCCTGGATGTTGGCAAATATAAATGATGTATTCCCTGTACGGGGAACCCCCATGCTGCTAGGTGGGGGGGGGGGGTGTTCCCTGCTGTCTCAGCCCCTCCTCTGAATAGACAGTACATTTTAATACTAAATGTAATAAGTACAATCCTAACTATCCGCATAGTACATAAATACACTTAATCGCCAGCATCGCACCAAAACATTGTGAATATTAGAGTTTATCTGAAAAGCTCTATAGAAAACCACGACCTAACCTAACCAGCCGTGTGTAGGAGGTCAAGCATGTAAATAGCATTTATTGCTTCGTAATTACAATTAGTTCTAAACCTATACCTATATTGATATTACAATTTTATAAAACTCATAAAACAAAACTAAAGTCTTTCAATAAATTATAAAGTAACTCAGGATATTTTAAAATTTTGTATAAAATCTCTATTGTTTAAAAAAACTGAAAAAGAAATTCTTTATATTTAAAACTTTTGTAAATAGATTTTAACCGAGAATTCTAATCTAAAAACTTTGAGTGTGTCAACAGAAAAGAGGAGAATATATGGGGAGGTAAATGTAATGGTACAATAAAGTGTATTTATGTACTATGCAGACAGTCAGGAACGTACTTATTACATTTAATACTAGCTGTACCCGGCCACGCGGGTACAGGGAGGGGAGCCGGTCGGCCAAGCGGACAGCACACTGGACTTGTGATCCTGTGGTCCTGGGGCCAGATTCACGAAAGCACTTACGCAAGCACTTACGAACTTGTACATCTTTTCTCAATCTTTGGCGGCTTTGTTTACAATTATTAAACAGTTAATGAGCTCCGAATCACCAGGAGGCTGTTTATAACAATAACAACAGTTGATTGGGGAGTTTTCATGCTTGTAAACTCTTTAATAAATGTAACCAAAGCCGTCAAAGATTGAGGAAAGATGTACACGTTCGTAAGTGCTTGCGTAACTGCTTTCGTGAATCTGGCCCCTGGGTTTGATCCCAGGCGCCGGCGAGGAACATTGGGCAGAGTTTCTTTCACCCTGTGTCCCTGTTACCTAGCAGTAAAATAGGTACCTGGGTGTTAGTCAGCTGTCACGGGCTGCTTCCTGGGGGTGGAGGCCTGGGGCCAGATTCACGAAAGCACTTACGCAAGCACTTACGAACGTGTACATCTTTCCTCAATCTTTGATGGCTTTGGTTACATTTATTAAACAGTTTACAAGCATGAAAACTTGCCAATCAACTGTTGATATTGTTATAAACAGCTTCCTGGTGCTTCGGAGCTCATTAACTGTTTAATAATTGTAAACAAAGCCGCCAAAGATTGAGAAAAGATGTACACGTTCGTAAGTGCTTGCGTAACTGCTTCGTGAATCTGGCCCCTGGTCGAGGACCGGGCCGCGGGGACACCAAAAAGCCCCGAAATCATCTCAAGATAACGCGTTGTTGTGGCTCAGCAACGCAACCCCCACCATTCCCCTCTCCCAACCCTGCCCCACTCCTCCGTCCCCTCGTCCTCCCAACCATTCCCCTCTCCCAACCCTGCCCCACTCTCCCGTCCCCTCGTCCTCCCCACCATTCCCCTCTCCCAACCCTGCCCCACTCCTCCGTCCCCTCGTCCTCCCAACCATTCCCCTCTCCCAACCCTGCCCCACCCTCCCGTCCCCTCGTCCTCCCAACCATTCCCCTCTCCCAACCCTGCCCCACTCTCCCGTCCCCTCGTCCTCCCCACCATTCACCATTCCCTCGTCCAATGCATTCCCAAATGATCTGATGTTCCCATCACTGAAATCTAAGAAAAACAGTTAAAAAAATAAAATAAAAACAATGAAAAAATAACAAAATAAACTATTCTCAGGAAATGAACGGTATGGTAAACAACACAGCTCAATTCCAACGCAATGCCACACAAATAAATATATAAAAATGAAAATAAATGGAAATTTATGAAAATTCAATTTATCAATGAAATCGGAAACATTGAAATGGAATCGTAACATGTTTAGTATAGTGTGTGTGTTGCCCTTACGTGCAACAGATGGCGCTGTTTTTCAATAGAAGCATGTTTTTACCTGTCACAGGTGAGGCATCTATATAGTAAGTAAATATAGTAAGTCTGGGGTGAGGGGGTGGTGGTGGGTGTTCCCTGTTGTCTGGGGTGGGGGGAGGTGGTGGGTGTTCCCTGTTGTCTGGGGTGGGGGGAGGTGGGTGTTCCCTGTTGTCTGGGGTGGGGGAGGTGGTGGTGGGTGTTCCCTGTTGTCTGGGGTGGGGGGTGGTGGGTGTTCCCTGTTGTCTGGGGTGGGGGGTGGTGGGTGTTCCCTGTTGTCTGGGGTGGGGGAGGTGGTGGTGGGTGTTCCCTGTTGTCTGGGGTGGGGGGAGGTGGTGGGTGTTCCCTGTTGTCTGGGGTGGGGGGTGGTGGGTGTTCCCTGTTGTCTGGGGTGGGGGGTGGTGGGTGTTCCCTGTTGTCTGGGGTGGGGGGTGGTGGGTGTTCCCTGTTGTCTGGGGTGGGGGGAGGTGGTGGGTGTTCCCTGTTGTCTGGGGTGGGGGGAGGTGGTGGGTGTTTCCTGTTGTCTGGGGTGGGGGGTGGTGGGTGTTCCCTGTTGTCTGGGGTGGGGGGAGGTGGTGGATGTTCCCTGTTGTCTGGGGTGGGGGGTGGTGGGTGTTCCCTGTTGTCTGGGGTGGGGGGAGGTGGTGGGTGTTCCCTGTTGTCTGGGGTGGGGAAAGTGGTGGGTGTTCCCTGTTGTCTGAGGTGGGGGGAGGTGGTGGGTGTTCCCTGTTGTCTGGGGTGGGGGGAGGTGGTGGATGTTCCCTGTTGTCTGGGGTGGGGGGTGGTGGGTGTTCCCTGTTGTCTGGGGTGGGGGGAGGTGGTGGGTGTTCCCTGTTGTCTGGGGTGGGGGGAGGTGGGTGTTCCCTGTTGTCTTGGGTGGGGGGTGGTGGGTGTTCCCTGTTGTCTGGGGTGGGGGGTGGTGGGTGTTCCCTGTTGTCTGGGGTGGGGGGAGGTGGGTGTTCCCTGTTGTCTGGGGTGGGGGGTAGTGGGTGTTCCCTGTTGTCTGGGGTGGGGGGTGGTGGGTGTTCCCTGTTGTCTGGGGTGGGGAAAGTGGTGGGTGTTCCCTGTTGTCTGGGGTGGGGGGAGGTGGTGGGTGTTCCCTGTTGTCTGGGGTGGGGGGTGGTGGTGGGTGTTCCCTGTTGTCTGGGGTGGGGGGTGGTGGTGGGTGTTCCCTGTTGTCTGGGGTGGGGGGTGGTGGGTGTTCCCTGTTGTCTGGGGTGGGGGGTGGTGGGTGTTCCCTGTTGTCTGGGGTGGGGAAAGTGGTGGGTGTTCCCTGTTGTCTGGGGTGGGGGGAGGTGGTGGGTGTTCCCTGTTGTCTGGGGTGGGGGGAGGTGGTGGGTGTTTCCTGTTGTCTGGGGTGGGGGGAGGTGGTGGGTGTTCCCTGTTGTCTGGGGTGGGGAAAGTGGTGGGTGTTCCCTGTTGTCTGAGGTGGGGGGAGGTGGTGGGTGTTCCCTGTTGTCTGGGGTAGGGAAGGTGGTGGGTGTTCCCTGTTGTCTGAGGTGGGGGGAGGTGGTGGGTGTTCCCTGTTGTCTGGGGTGGGGGGAGGTGGTGGGTGTTCCCTGTTGTCTGGGGTGGGGGGAGGTGGTGGTGGGTGTTCCCTGTTGTCTGGGGTAGGGAAGGTGGTGGTGGGTGTTCCCTGTTGTCTGGGGTGGGGGGAGGTGGTGGTGGGTGTTCCCTGTTGTCTGGGGTGGGGGGAGGTGGTGGGTGTTCCCTGTTGTCTGGGGTGGGGGGAGGTGGTGGGTGTTCCCTGTTGTCTGGTGTGGGGGAGGTGGTGGTGGGTGTTCCCTGTTGTCTGGGGTGGGGGAGGTGGTGGTGGGTGTTCCCTGTTGTCTGGGGTGGGGGTGGTGGTGGGTGTTCCCTGTTGTCTGGGGTGGGGAAGGTGGTGGGTGTTCCCTGTTGTCTGGGGTGGGGGGAGGTGGTGGTGGGTGTTCCCTGTTGTCTGGGGTGGGGGTGGTGGTGGGTGTTCCCTGTTGTCTGGGGTGGGGGAGGTGGTGGTGGGTGTTCCCTGTTGTCGGGAGTGGGGGTGGTGGTGGGTGTTCCCTGTTGTCTGGGGGGGGGGAGGTGGTGGTGGGTGTTCCCTGTTGTCTGGGGTGGGGGTGGTGGTGGGTGTTCCCTGTTGTCTGGGGTGGGGGAGGTGGTGGTGGGTGATCCCTGTTGTCTGGGGTGGGGGGGGAGGTGGTGGTGGTTGTTCCCTGTTGTCTGGGGTGGGGGTGGTGGGGGGTGTTCCCTGTTGTCTGGGGGGGTGTTCCCTGTTGTCTGGGTGGGGGGAGGTGGTGGGTGTTCCCTGTTGTCTGGGGTGGGGGAGGTGGTGGGTGTTCCCTGTTGTCTGGGGTGGGGGGAGGTGGTGGGTGTTCCCTGTTGTCTGGGGTGGGGGAGGCGGTGGTGGGTGTTCCCTGTTGTCTGGGGTGGGGGAGGTGGTGGGTGTTCCCTGTTGTCTGGGGTAGGGAAGGTGGTGGGTGTTCCCTGTTGTCTGGGGTGGGGGGAGGTGGTGGTGGGTGTTCCCTGTTGTCTGGGGTAGGGAAGGTGGTGGTGGGTGTTCCCTGTTGTCTGGGGTGGGGGGAGGAGGTGGTGGGTGTTCCCTGTTGTCTGGGGTGGGGGGAGGTGGTGGTGGGTGTTCCCTGTTGTCTGGGGTGGGGGTGGTGGTGGGTGTTCCCTGTTGTCTGGGGTGGGGGAGGTGGTGGTGGGTGTTCCCTGTTGTCGGGAGTGGGGGTGGTGGTGGGTGTTCCCTGTTGTCTGGGGGGGGGGAGGTGGTGGTGGGTGTTCCCTGTTGTCTGGGGTGGGGGTGGTGGTGGGTGTTCCCTGTTGTCTGGGGTGGGGGAGGTGGTGGTGGGTGATCCCTGTTGTCTGGGGTGGGGGGGGAGGTGGTGGTGGTTGTTCCCTGTTGTCTGGGGTGGGGGTGGTGGGGGGTGTTCCCTGTTGTCTGGGGGGGTGTTCCCTGTTGTCTGGGTGGGGGGAGGTGGTGGGTGTTCCCTGTTGTCTGGGGTGGGGGAGGTGGTGGGTGTTCCCTGTTGTCTGGGGTGGGGGGAGGTGGTGGGTGTTCCCTGTTGTCTGGGGTGGGGGAGGCGGTGGTGGGTGTTCCCTGTTGTCTGGGGTGGGGGAGGTGGTGGGTGTTCCCTGTTGTCTGGGGTAGGGAAGGTGGTGGGTGTTCCCTGTTGTCTGGGGTGGGGGGAGGTGGTGGGTGTTCCCTGTTGTCTGGGGTGGGGGGAGGTGGTGGTGGGTGTTCCCTGTTGTCTGGGGTAGGGAAGGTGGTGGGTGTTCCCTGTTGTCTGGGGTGGGGGGAGGTGGTGGTGGGTGTTCCCTGTTGTCTGGGGTAGGGAAGGTGGTGGTGGGTGTTCCCTGTTGTCTGGGGTGGGGGGAGGAGGTGGTGGGTGTTTCCTGTTGTCTGGGGTGGGGGGAGGTGGTGGGTGTTCCCTGTTGTCTGGGGTGGGGGGAGGTGGTGGGTGTTCCCTGTTGTCTGGGGTGGGGGAGGTGGTGGTGGGTGTTCCCTGTTGTCTGGGGTGGGGGAGGTGGTGGTGGGTGTTCCCTGTTGTCTGGGGTGGGGGTGGTGGTGGGTGTTCCCTGTTGTCTGGGGTGGGGAAGGTGGTGGGTGTTCCCTGTTGTCTGGGGTGGGGGGAGGTGGTGGTGGGTGTTCCCTGTTGTCTGGGGTGGGGGTGGTGGTGGGTGTTCCCTGTTGTCTGGGGTGGGGGAGGTGGTGGGTGTTCCCTGTTGTCTGGGGGTGGGGGAGGTGGTGGTGGGTGTTCCCTGTTGTCTGGGGTGGGGGAGGTGGTGGTGGGTGTTCCCTGTTGTCTGGGGTGGGGAGGTGGTGGTGGGTGTTCCCTGTTGTCTGGGGTGGGGGGAGGTGGTGGGTGTTCCCTGTTGTCTGGGGTGGGGGGAGGTGGTGGGTGTTCCCTGTTGTCTGGGGTGGGGCAGGTGGTGGTGGGTGTTCCCTGTTGTCTGGGGTGGGGGAGATGGTGGTGGGTGTTCCCTGTTGTCTGGGGTGGGGGGAGGTGGTGGGTGTTCCCTGTTGTCTGGGGTCGGGGAGGTGGTGGGTGTTCCCTGTTGTCTGGGGTGGGGGAGGTGGTGGTGGGTGTTCCCTGTTGTCTGGGGTGGGGGAGGTGGTGGGTGTTCCCTGTTGTCTGGGGTGGGGGAGGTAGTGGTGGGTGTTCCCTGTTGTCTGGGGTGGGGGGAGGTGGTGGGTGTTCCCTGTTGGCTGGGGTCGGGGAGGTGGTGGGTGTTCCCTGTTGTCTGGGGTGGGGGAGGTGGTGGTGGGTGTTCCCTGTTGTCTGGGGTGGGGGAGGTGGTGGGTGTTCCCTGTTGTCTGGGGTGGGGGTGGTGGTGGGTGTTCCCTGTTGTCTGGGGTGGGGGAGGTGGTGGTGGGTGTTCCCTGTTGTCTGGGGTGGGGGAGGTGGTGGGTGTTCCCTATTGTCTGGGGTGGGGGGAGGTGGTGGGTGTTCCCTGTAGTCTGGGGTGGGGGAGGTGGTGGGTGTTCCCTGTAGTCTGGGGTGGGGGGAGGTGGTGGGTGTTCCCTGTTGTCTGGGGTGGGGGAGGTGGTGGGTGTTCCCTGTTGTCTGGGGTGGGGGGAGGTGGTGGGTGTTCCCTGTAGTCTGGGGTGGGGGGAGGTGGTGGGTGTTCCCTGTTGTCTGGGGTGGGGGAGGTGGTGGGTGTTCCCTGTTGTCTGGGGTGGGGGGAGGTGGTGGGTGTTCCCTGTAGTCTGGGGTGGGGGAGGTGGTGGGTGTTCCCTGTTGTCTGGGGTGGGGGGAGGTGGTGGGTGTTCCCTGTAGTCTGGGGTGGGGGAGGTGGTGGGTGTTCCCTGTTGTCTGGGGTGGGGGAGGTGGTGGGTGTTCCCTGTTGTCTGGGGTGGCGGGTGGTGGTGGGTGTTCCCTGTAGTCTGGGGTGGGGGGAGGTGGTGGGTGTTCCCTGTTGTCTGGGGTGGGGGAGGTGGTGGTGGGTGTTCCCTGTAGTCTGGGGTGGGGGGAGGTGGTGGGTGTTCCCTGTAGTCTGGGGGGGGGGAGGTGGTGGGTGTTCCCTGTTGTCTGGGGTGGGGGGAGGTGGTGGGTGTACCCTGTAGTCTGGGGTGGGGGGAGGTGGTGGGTGTTCCCTGTAGTCTGGGGGGGGGAGGTGGTGGGTGTTCCCTGTTGTCTGGGGTGGGGGAGGTGGTGGGTGTTCCCTGTTGTCTGGGGTGGGGGGTGGTGGTGGGTGTTCCCTGTAGTCTGGGGTGGGGGGAGGTGGTGGGTGTTCCCTGTTGTCTGGGGTGGGGGAGGTGGTGGTGGGTGTTCCCTGTAGTCTGGGGTGGGGGGAGGTGGTGGGTGTTCCCTGTTGTCTGGGGTGGGGGGAGGTGGTGGGTGTTCCCTGTAGTCTGGGGTGGGGGAGGTGGTGGGTGTTCCCTGTTGTCTGGGGTGGGGGGAGGTGGTGGGTGTTCCCTGTAGTCTGGGGTGGGGGAGGTGGTGGGTGTTCCCTGTTGTCTGGGGTGGGGGAGGTGGTGGGTGTTCCCTGTTGTCTGGGGTGGCGGGTGGTGGTGGGTGTTCCCTGTAGTCTGGGGTGGGGGGAGGTGGTGGGTGTTCCCTGTTGTCTGGGGTGGGGGAGGTGGTGGTGGGTGTTCCCTGTAGTCTGGGGTGGGGGGAGGTGGTGGGTGTTCCCTGTAGTCTGGGGGGGGGAGGTGGTGGGTGTTCCCTGTTGTCTGGGGTGGGGGGAGGTGGTGGGTGTACCCTGTAGTCTGGGGTGGGGGGAGGTGGTGGGTGTTCCCTGTAGTCTGGGGGGGGGGAGGTGGTGGGTGTTCCCTGTTGTCTGGGGTGGGGGAGGTGGTGGGTGTTCCCTGTTGTCTGGGGTGGGGGGTGGTGGTGGGTGTTCCCTGTAGTCTGGGGTGGGGGGAGGTGGTGGGTGTTCCCTGTTGTCTGGGGTGGGGGAGGTGGTGGTGGGTGTTCCCTGTAGTCTGGGGTGGGGGGAGGTGGTGGGTGTTCCCTGTTGTCTGGGGTGGGGGGAGGTGGTGGGTGTTCCCTGTAGTCTGGGGGGGGAGGTGGTGGGTGTTCCCTGTAGTCTGGGGTGGGGGGAGGTGGTGGTGGGTGTTCCCTGTTGTCTGGGGTGGGGGGAGGTGGTGGGTGTTCCCTGTAGTCTGGGGGGGGGGGGAGGTGGTGGGTGTTCCCTGTTGTCTGGGGTGGGGGGAGGTGGTGGTGGGTGTTCCCTGTTGTCTGGGGTGGGGGTGGTGGGTGTTCCCTGTTGTCTGAGGTGGGGGGGGTGGTGGATGTTCCCTGTTGTCTGGGGTGGGGGAGGTGGTGGGTGTTCCCTGTTGTCTGGGGGGGGGGGGGAGGTGTTCGCACTTGCCATGTTATACCTGTCGCGTTATAATCTAGTCTGAACTTCGCATCTGGTCTCACAGTTGTGGATGGAGGTGGCTTCCACAACTGCTTCTTCCATTACATTCCACTTGATGACCAGCCGTACACGGTACGTGCTCTTGATGACCAGCCGTACACGGTACGTGCTCTTGATGACCAGCCGTACACGGTACGTGCTCTTGATGACCAGCCGTACACGGTACGTGCTCTTGATGACCAGCCGTACACGGTACGTGCTCTTGATGACCAGCCGTACACGGTACGTGCTCTTGATGACCAGCCGTACACGGTACGTGCTCTTGATGACCAGCCGTACATGGTACGTGCACTTGATGACCAGCCGTACACGGTACGTGCTCTTGATGACCAGCCGTACACGGTACGTGCACGTGATGACCAGCCGTACACGGTACGTGCTCTTGATGACCAGCCGTACACGGTACGTGCTCTTGATGACCAGCCGTACACGGTACGTGCACGTGATGACCAGCCGTACACGGTACGTGCTCTTGATGACCAGCCGTACACGGTACGTGCACGTGATGACCAGCCGTACACGGTACGTGCACGTGATGACCAGCCGTACACGGTACGTGCTCTTGATGACCAGCCGTACACGGTACGTGCACTTGATGACCAGCCGTACACGGTACGTGCACGTGATGACCAGCCGTACACGGTACGTGCTCTTGATGACCAGCCGTACACGGTACGTGCACGTGATGACCAGCCGTACACGGTACGTGCACTTGATGACCAGCCGTACACGGTACGTGCACGTGATGACCAGCCGTACACGGTACGTGCACGTGATGACCAGCCGTACACGGTACGTGCACTTGATGACCAGCCGTACACGGTACGTGCACTTGATGACCAGCCGTACACGGTACGTGCTCTTGATGACCAGCCGTACACGGTACGTGCACGTGATGACCAGCCGTACACGGTACGAGTATTTCCTCACATCCCCTCGGCTCATTTACTGCTCCAGCTTCCACCTGTGTCCTCTTGTCCTGCTTTTAAATTGAAAAAGTGAACCTTGTCCACCTTAACTGTTCCCCCTCAGTATCTTGTATACTGTGATCATATCCCTGTTTCTTCTATCCTCTACTGCTTGTGTTATTTAGCTTCTTTTGCGTGTCCTCACAGCTTAACCCTTTTAGCTCTGGTACCAATCGTAATTCAAACCTCTCTACTTTTTACGGGATGTTCCTGGGAACATCCCGTACATAAGTTCGAACCCTCATCACGGCTCTTGTGGATTTGTTCATTCCATGATAGTGTTCCGTATCCAATTGTGGTCTTCATATATTGTGTACATTGACCTGAAGGAGCCCTGATTTAGGTTTCTAAACGATGTTGTTATATTTGCTAGCGTCACATATGCTGCTGATGTTACTTTGTTTGTGTGTGCCTCTGGTGCTGGTGTTGGAATTATTACAATTCTTGTAGTTGCCATCCTGTTATTGTGTAGATGCTTTCTGATCTCTTTTTTTCCTTTCCCATGTGCATTACCTTACACTTGTTGGAATTGAATTACAGCAACAATTCGTTAACCTATTCTAGGAGTTTGTTGAGCTCCTCCTGTAACTTCCTGCAGTCCTCCTCTGTTTATAAGTCCTCATCATGTTATACAACCTGTCCTCTTAAAAAGAACGTCGCTTTTGGTCGTTTGTCCGTATGGCCGAATATGGACGTAATTTGAAAAAAAAAAATGTACATAAATTTTGGATTTTTTTTTCAACAACAGTAAGTTAAGGTTCCTCTGATAGGTTAGGTGGGCAGGAAATTCTCATAAAGTTTCAAAACGTTATGACAAACGTTAATGGAAAGAAGCCTTTTCTAACCTTGCTGAGTAAGCCGGACGACTCAAACAGAAAACGGAACAGAACGTCACTTTTGTGAGTCAACTTCATTTCAAATTACGTCTAAATTTGGCCATAGCGCCGCGCATACGAGCCCAAAGTGACGTTATTTTTAAGAGGATGGGTTGTGGGTCACTCCCTGGAAGAGCAGCTGTGCCAGTACTGAGCCTTGTGGGACCCCACCTGGTGCAGTCCTCCTGCTTGAACCCTCCTCTCTCACTGTGACTCTTTGTTGTGGGTCCTTCAGGTACTCCCTCACACAGTTGTGGGGGGGGGGGGGGGTGTTGACGCTGGGGGGGGGGGGTGTTGACGCTTAGGGGGGGTGTTGACGCTGGGGGGGGTGTTGACGCTGGGGGGGGGGGTGTTGACGCTGGGGGGGGGGTGTTGACGCTGGGGGGGGTGTTGACGCTGGGGGGGGGGTGTTGACGCTGGGGGGGGGAGGGGGGTGGTTACTTATAGATAGTGAAGGAGCTGGTGTTCCTCACGCACACACTTGAGTGGGGAAGCCGTCAAACCTTTCACTGGTTGTATTGTGGGTTGCTGTATTGCCCACAGTGTGGGTGGCTACTGTATGTGTTACTACCACAGTGTGGGTGGCTACTGTATGTGTTACTACCACAGTGTGGGTGGCTACTGTATGTGTTACTGCCACAGTGTGGCTACTGTATGTGTTACTGCCACAGTGTGGGTGGCTACTGTATGTGTTACTACCACAGTGTGGGTGGCTACTGTATGTGTTACTACCACAGTGTGGGTGGCTACTGTATGTGTTACTGCCACAGTGTGGCTACTGTATGTGTTACTGCCACAGTGTGGGTGGCTACTGTATGTGTTACTACCACAGTGTGGGTGGCTACTGTATGTGTTACTACCACAGTGTGGGTGGCTACTGTATGTGTTACTGCCACAGTGTGGCTACTGTATGTGTTACTGCCACAGTGTGGGTGGCTACTGTATGTGTTACTACCACAGTGTGGGTGGCTACTGTATGTGTTGCTACCACAGTGTGGGTGGGTACTGTATGTGTTACTGCCACAGTGTGGGTGGGTACTGTATGTGTTACTACCACAGTGTGGGTGGCTACTGTATGTGTTACTGCCACAGTGTGGGTGGCTACTGTATGTGTTACTACCACAGTCTGGGTGGGTACTGTATGTGTTGCTACCACAGTGTGGGTGGGTACTGTATGTGTTACTACCACAGTGTGGGTGGCTACTGTATGTGTTACTACCACAGTGTGGGTGGGTACTGTATGTGTTGCTACCACAGTGTGGGTGGGTACTGTATGTGTTGCTACCACAGTGTGGGTGGCTACTGTATGTGTTACTGCCACAGTGTGGGTGGCTACTGTATGTGTTACTGCCACAGTGTGGGTGGCTACTGTATGTGTTACTACCACAGTGTGGGTGGCTACTGTATGTGTTGCTACCACAGTGTGGGTGGGTACTGTATGTGTTACTACCACAGTGTGGGTGGCTACTGTATGTGTTACTGCCACAGTGTGGGTGGCTACTGTATGTGTTACTACCGCAGTGTGGGTGGGTACTGTATGTGTTACCACCACAGTGTGGGTGGCTACTGTATGTGTTACTGCCACAGTGTGGGTGGCTACTGTATGTGTTACTACCACAGTGTGGGTGGCTACTGTATGTGTTACCACCACAGTGTGGGTGGGTACTGTATGTGTTACCACCACAGTGTGGGTGGCTACTGTACGTGTTACTGCCACAGTGTGGGTGGCTACTGTATGTGTTACTGCCACAGTGTGGGTGGGTACTGTATGTGTTACCACCACAGTGTGGGTGGCTACTGTACGTGTTACTGCCACAGTGTGGGTGGCTACTGTATGTGTTACTGCCACAGTGTGGGTGGGTACTGTATGTGTTACCACCACAGTGTGGGTGGGTACTGTATGTGTTACCACCACAGTGTGGGTGGGTACTGTATGTGTTACTACCACAGTGTGGGTGGGTACTGTATGTGTTACCACCACAGTGTGGGTGGCTACTGTATGTGCTCATAGTGTACCACGACCACTGCTGCTACTCTAACACCTCTTCACCTTTACTCTGCAACTACTCTATTGTTCTAACTCTCCTACACCTCTGCAATACTGCTTCCACATCCCATCATTGCAATAACACTGCACCATGCCCTAGCACCTCAGCAACACTGTTTCAACACTGCACCACTGCTCCAGAACCTCTGCAACACTGCACCACTGCTCCAGAACCTCTGCAACACTGCACCACTGCTCCAGAACCTCTGCAACACTGCACCACTGCTCCAGAACCTCTGCACCACTGCACCACTGCTCCAGAACCTCTGCAACACTGCACCACTGCTCCAGAACCTCTGCAACACTGCACCACTGCTCCAGAACCTCTGCACCACTGCACCACTGCTCCAGAACCTCTGCAACACTGCACCACTGCTCCAGAACCTCTGCACCACTGCACCACTGCTCCAGAACCTCTGCAACACTGCTCCAGAACCTCTGCACCACTGCACCACTGCTCCAGAACCTCTGCAACACTGCTCCAGAACCTCTGCACCACTGCACCACTGCTCCAGAACCTCTGCACCACTGCTCCAGAACCTCTGCAACACTGCACCAACACTCCTACAGCACAACTCCATCATGACAAGAGTGTGGTAGTTCAACAGTAACTGTAGTCGTTAGATCAATAGCTTTGATGTTTCTCCCCCTTCCATCCCTCCCCATCCCCTGCCCCCCCTAACACCCCATCACTCCAGCCAGGCGCCCCCCATGGTTCTCTATTCACTCACACACACACACACACACACACACACACACACACACACACACACACACACACACACACACACACACACACACACACACACACACATACATAAACACCTTCACTTTGCAAGCTAATCATGCACTTACCTGGAGAATGTAGGTGTAGTGTAAGTGCACTCACCCTACACATTAACCTCACACTTAACACAAGCTCTTACCACACTCACTCTTCAATCACACCTGGTCCAAGCACTTTCTGCACTCTCACTCTAGTCTCAGGCACACACTCATCTCACACTGCATACTCATCACATGCATCATCACACTACACACACACTGCCCTCACCACACACCAATTCAGACTCATCTTAGACATCATCATGCTACACACTTCCATCATACTCGTTACACAACAGTACCAATTAATAGTGTGTCGCTGGTTCATACTTCTCTCTACAAACTTTCACCCACAAGACCATCATTCGTTTTTTGCCATAAGTATGTGGTGTCTCGAGCAGGGTGGCATATATTTTAGACTAGTTCTGTACATACTCGTCTAACACATCATCACACTACATTCAAATTCAAATTCAAAATTCAAATGTTTATTCAGGTAAAGTACATACATACAAGGGGTGATACAAATATTGATGAGTTTATAGATAGAGCTAGTACTGTACATACAATGCCTAAAGCCTAATGCCTAAAATATACCTATCTATATTATGATAGATATCGTGAGGAGACATTCACATATGGGACTAATAGAACAAGAACCCGGCAATGTGATGTTATAGTGGCCAGAATACGCCTGGGATATAGACGTATCTGGCAGCTTTCTCAAAACCCAAATGTCGAGTACACAATGTGTCAACTTTGTGAAAGAGAAAACATGCACTCTCTTGAACATTATATTGTAGAATGTCCCATACTGACTGACTTTCGCCCTCCTGGGCTAAGGTATGAACTCTGTAGTTACTATATGAGTACTGGAACACTTGATGATATATTGGACTTGTATCCAAAATTGACCATGTAATGTATCAATCATACAATGTATGTATGTGATGTAACTATATAACCTGAGCTTGTAAAAGCACCTTCATCACCTTCAGTGATTAAGTGCTTAATTGCACACTAGTTTCTTTATCAGCTACCTCACCCTGTCAGGGTAAATGAGACAAATGTATGTGAATGCATGTATGTGTGTATATATGTATGTGTATGTGTGTGTGTGTATGTATATGTATGGGTATAAAGCAAATATGGAAGCTGATCAGAATTACATTTCACCTTTGTGAATGTACATTAATGACACTATGTAAAAGACACATCTAATACTTTATGTAGGGCGTACGTAAATCTGTGTATCTTTGTATTTACGTATGTAGGTTAGCTTAGCATTTTAAAAGCACCGAATCACCTTCTGTGGTTGAGTGTTCAATAAACCCTTGAACTGTATGTTTAACACTTCTCTAACCCTGTCCATGGAGGACAGAAGAAAATGTATATATGCTGGTTAGCATTGTAAATGTGTGGCCACGTCTGTGGTAGAAAATAATAAAAAAAAAATAAAAAAAAAAAAAAAAAAAAAAAAAAAAAATGCCTAAAGCCACTATTACGCAAAGCGTTTCGGGCACCTAAATGCTTTGCAAATTGAAATATATATTCAATCTTACATACTTTGATGTTGGAAGTTATTTCTTATCATACAGTTCCTAAGGTTACTCTCCTATGACTGGATACCAATACTTTTAGAAAATTATTACTGTATATTTTAGTCCGATAATTACAATTAATTAAGGAAACTCCCGGACAGGCCCCCATAAAATTACAACATATTTTCTTGCATATACTACCTTTTTTATCATTTTCTATTTATGTATAATTAATCCACTTATTAGAAATTAGAATATACAGGCTGAGGTTTGTGTAGCAGGAGTTTGTAGAGGAAGAGGCCAGACACAAGGTACCAAACAGCAGACAAAGGCCTCCAAGAGACGGACAGAGAAAAGAGCTTAGGAGCTGATATAACAGGAAACCTGCCTCCTGAACCACACATAAAAAGGATGACCTCAGTGACATATACAAGGCTGGCTAACATCAGAACTGTCTTTTGACATTTTTGCAAGGAATCATTTAGAACCTTTTGTTCCACATATGTCAGACCAATCCTGAAATATGCAGCTTCAGCATGGAGTTCATATCATGTGAAGCACAAGATGAAGCCAAAGGTTCAGAGATATACCAATAGACTAGTTCCTGAACTATGAGGATAGTTACAAGGAAAGGCTGTGTGAATTGCTCCTCACGTTGCTGGTGGAGAGAAGAGTTAGGGGAGACATGATTACCAAGTACAAAATACTCAGGGGAATTGAAGACTGATTACTTAACATAGGCGTTACTTACACAAAGGGGATAAAGGTAGAAAATGAGTACCCAATTGAGCCACAAAGAAATTAGAAAGAATTTTGTCACTGTCAGAGTAGATAACTAATGGAATGCATTAGGCAGTGATGTAGTGGAGGTAGACTCCATACACAGGCGTCTACCAAATGCAAATGTAAATATGATAGAGCCCAATAGGCTCAGGAACCTGTTCACCACTTGATTGACGGTTTAGAGGCGGAACCAAAGAGCCAAATCTCAACCCCTCACCAGCACAATCATCATAAGATAGCCAAACAGTTTCACACAATTCCATAGAGCTTTTCACTGTTGTGAATGTCTCTGTCTCTGTAATCAACACAATAAATATATTAAAGTAACTAGTTTTTCTTGTTAAAATACTATTGCCAGTATTATAATATACAATAGTTCTAATTATGTTTCATTTGGGATGTTTTTATATTATGAGTAATTTTGGGTTCCTTGTGTTCTGTGAGTACCTTTGTGTTCTTTGAGTACCCCTGTGTTCTTTGAGTACCCCTGTGTTCTGTGAGTACCTTTGTGTTCTTTGAGTACCCCTGTGTTCTGTGAGTACCTTTGTGTTCTTTGAGTACCCCTGTGTTCTTTGAGTACCCCTGTGTTCTGTGAGTACCTTTGTGTTCTTTGAGTACCCCTGTGTTCTGTGAGTACCTTTGTGTTCTTTGAGTACCCCTGTGTTCTGTGAGTACCTTTGTGTTCTTTGAGTACCCCTGTGTTCTTTGAGTACCCCTGTGTTCTGTGAGTACCTTTGTGTTCTTTGAGTACCCCTGTGTTCTGTGAGTACCTTTGTGTTCTTTGAGTACCCCTGTGTTCTGTGAGTACCTTTGTGTTCTTTGAGTACCCCTGTGTTCTGTGAGTACCTTTGTGTTCTTTGAGTACCCCTGTGTTCTTTGAGTACCCCTGTGTTCTGTGAGTACCTTTGTGTTCTTTGAGTACCCCTGTGTTCTGTGAGTACCTTTGTGTTCTTTGAGTACCCCTGTGTTCTTTGAGTACCCATGTGTTCTGTGAGTACCTTTGTGTTCTTTGAGTACCCCTGTGTTCTTTGAGTACCCCTGTGTTCTGTGAGTACCTTTGTGTTCTTTGAGTACCCCTGTGTTCTGTGAGTACCTTTGTGTTCTTTGAGTACCCCTGTGTTCTTTGAGTACCCATGTGTTCTGTGAGTACCTTTGTGTTCTTTGAGTACCCCTGTGTTCTGTGAGTACCTTTGTGTTCTTTGAGTACCCCTGTGTTCTTTGAGTACCCCTGTGTTCTGTGAGTACCTTTGTGTTCTTTGAGTACCCCTGTGTTCTTTGAGTACCCCTGTGTTCTGTGAGTACCTTTGTGTTCTTTGAGTACCCCTGTATTCTGTGAGTACCTTTGTGTTCTTTGAGTACCCCTGTGTTCTTTGAGTACCCCTGTGTTCTGTGAGTACCTTTGTGTTCTTTGAGTACCCATGTGTTCTGTGAGAACCTTTGTGTTCTGTGAGAACCTTTGTGTTCTTTGAGTACCCCTGTGGTCTGTGAGTACCTTTGTGTTCTTTGAGTACCCCTGTGTTCTTTGAGTACCCCCTGTGTTCTGTGAGTACCTTTGTGTTCTTTGAGTACCCCTGTGTTCTGTGAGTACCTTTGTGTTCTTTGAGTACCCCTGTGTTCTGTGAGTACCTTTGTGTTCTTTGAGTACCCCTGTGTTCTTTGAGTACCCCTGTGTTCTGTGAGTACCTTTGTGTTCTTTGAGTACCCCTGTGTTCTTTGAGTACCCCCTGTGTTCTGTGAGTACCTTTGTGTTCTTTGAGTACCCCTGTGTTCTGTGAGTACCTTTGTGTTCTTTGAGTACCCCTGTGTTCTTTGAGTACCCCTGTGTTCTTTGAGTACCCCCTGTGTTCTGTGAGTACCTTTGTGTTCTTTGAGTACCCCTGTGTTCTTTGAGTACCCCTGTGTTCTTTGAGTACCCCCTGTGTTCTGTGAGTACCTTTGTGTTCTTTGAGTACCCCTGTGTTCTGTGAGTACCTTTGTGTTCTTTGAGTACCCCTGTGTTCTGTGAGTACCTTTGTGTTCTTTGAGTACCCCTGTGTTCTTTGAGTACCCCTGTGTTCTTTGAGTACCCCCTGTGTTCTGTGAGTACCTTTGTGTTCTTTGAGTACCCCTGTGTTCTTTGAGTACCCCTGTGTTCTTTGAGTACCCCTGTGTTCTGTGAGTACCTTTGTGTTCTTTGAGTACCCCTGTGTTCTTTGAGTACCCCCTGTGTTCTGTGAGTACCTTTGTGTTCTTTGAGTACCCCTGTGTTCTGTGAGTACCTTTGTGTTCTTTGAGTACCCCTGTGTTCTTTGAGTACCCCTGTGTTCTTTGAGTACCCCTGTGTTCTGTGAGTACCCCTGTGTTCTGTGAGTACCTTTGTGATCTTTGTGGATCACTTGGGGCTCACCTCAACACAATAACATCATTACCTGAGGCAAAACTGGCATACATAAGAATATAATTTAAAAACGTGTTAGAGAAGGCCTGTATAGCACCTTAGATGCCTCAGGTGAGGCTGGATCCAGAGTACGTCGCCCCGGCCTGGAACCCCCCCCTTAGATGACTCAGGTGAGGCTGGATCCAGAGTACGTCGCCCCGGCCTGGAACCCCCCTTCCCCCCACCTAAAGAAGTATAAAAACAGACTTGAAAAAGTCTAGAGGTGTCTAGAAAAGTCTAAAAAGTCTAAAAAGTTAACGAGGCTCGTACCAGACCTGCGAGGAACGCGTTATTAAGAGGTAAAGGCAGCTTAACCTCACCACACTTGAAGACAGACGTAATCGAGGAGACGTGATAACGACATGTATGATTCGCATATAAAATGTTATAGTGGCTAAGGAAGGTGTGTTCAGTAAGAGGTTGAACAAAGGTATACGGATGAAAGCTTGAGCGCTGCGAAAAGTCAGAGTGATGTTAGTGTTTAGCTCATGCTGAGGGTACTGAGCACCTATGCTGAACGAGACGAGTACGAGAACAAGGGACGAGTACTGCACGCTCACACAAGGGGGACAGTTTTAATGGTATATGTTAAGATATGTGGGAGTCAGTACGCTACACAGCTGACCGCTATAACCCAGACTCAGAAAAAGCATACATACATACACAGCTAGGGAATATACATATTCTTGTACACATACATACATACAGGTCTTTAAAAGGTACTTGCAATTAATGACACAGTCTTGCAATAGAACCTACGTGACAACACAACAATGGACACTGTAGAAGCTTCCTGGGAGAACAACAGTACCCGAAGCCTAGCCATTATAGCTTTTGTATCTACTAGAGACGCCGCCACTGTGGTCGGGGGCCGCATGGGCGGTGAGCGGGAGTACCTGTAGGGCTTCACTCTCCCCCCGGGGCCAGGTGGTGCTGGATCAGTCCACCAGAGTACCGCGAGTACATCCACCCGCCCGTCACCCCTGAGTACCGCGAGTACATCCACCTGCCCGTCACCCCTGAGTACCGTGAGTACATCCACCCGCCCGTCACCCCTGAGTACCGCGAGTACTTCCACCTGCCCGTCACCCCTGAGTACCGTGAGTACTTCCACCTGCCCGTCACCCCTGAGTACTGCGAGTACATCCACCTGCCCGTTACCCCTGAGTACCGCGAGTACTTCCACCTGCCCGTCACCCCTGAGTACCGCGAGTACTTCCACCTGCCCGTCACCCCTGAGTACCGCGAGTACATCCACCTGCCCGTCACCCCTGAGTACCGCGAGTACATCCACCTGCCCGTCACCCCTGAGTACCGCGAGTACATCCACCTGCCCGTCACCCCTGAGTACCGTGAGTACTTCCACCCGCCCGTAACTCCTGAGTACCACGAGTACATCCACACTCCCGTCACTACTGAGTACCGCGAGTACATCCACCCGCCCGTAACTCCTGAGTACCACGAGTACATCCACCCGCCCGTCACTCAATATATCTGTTTGCCTCTCTGGCTGATTTTCTCCCTGACACACCGTGATAACGTGATTCTGGTGAAGAGAAGCGGTGGAGTACCTGGTGGACCAGAGCCAGAGTGCCAGGGGGCAATGTGTCATATCCCCGGCTGGGTTGTAGTGGAAGCCTCAGGACTCCTAGAGGATTCAGTGGAATCCCATATTGCATTGCTTTTTGACCATGTCGTAGTGTATTGGTGTAGGGTGTGGCCTTGGCAGTAGCAAGTGTGCGGGTTCGAACCTTCCTTATGGCTCCTACTGATTTTCTCACCTGACTTAATTTGATATGCTTAGTTTATTGACTCGTCGCCTCACCTTTCCTCTACTCTTATTTCTTTCTCCTTTTTCTTGACATAATGTTTAGTGTACCTCACTACCACTGGTATAACTCTCCCCTGATACAATGTTTAGTGTACCTCACTACCACTGGTATAACTCTCCCCTGACACAATGTTTAGTGTACCTCACCTACCACTGCTATAACTCTCCCCTGACACAATGTTTAGTGTACCTCACTACCACTGGTATAACTCTCCCCCTGACACAATGTTTAGTGTACCTCACTACCACTGGTATAACTCTCCCCTGACACAATGTTTAGTGTACCTCACTACCACTGGTATAACTCTCCCCTGACACAATGTTTAGTGTACCTCACCTACCACTGCTATAACTCTCCCCTGACACAATGTTTAGTGTACCTCACTACCACTGGTATAACTCTCCCCCTGACACAATGTTTAGTGTACCTCACTACCACTGGTATAACTCTCCCCTGACACAATGTTTAGTGTACCTCACTACCACTGGTATAACTCTCCCCCTGACACAATGTTAGTGTACCTCACTACCACTGGTATAACTCTCCCCCTGACACAATGTTTAGTGTACCTCACTACCACTGCTATAACTCTCCCCTGACACAATGTTTAGTGTACCTCACTACCACTGGTATAACTCTCCCCCTGACACAATGTTTAGTGTACCTCACTACCACTGCTATAACTCTCCCCCTGACACAATGTTTAGTGTACCTCACTACCACTGGTATAACTCTCCCCCTGACACAATGTTTAGTGTACCTCACTACCACTGTTATAACTCTCCCCTGACACAATGTTAGTGTACCTCACTACCACTGCTATAACTCTCCCCCTGACACAATGTTTAGTGTACCTCACTACCACTGCTATAACTCTCCCCTGACACAATGTTTAGTGTACCTCACTACCACTGTTATAACTCTCCCCTGACACAATGTTTAGTGTACCTCACTACCACTGCTATAACTCTCCCCCTGACACAATGTTTAGTGTACCTCACTACCACTGCTATAACTCTCCCCTGACACAATGTTTAGTGTACCTCACTACCACTGGTATAACTCTCCCCCTGACACAATGTTAGTGTACCTCACTACTACTGCTATAACTCTCCCCCTGACACAATGTTAGTGTACCTCACTACCACTGGTATAACTCTCCCCCTGACACAATGTTAGTGTACCTCACTACTACTGCTATAACTCTCCCCTGACACAATGTTTAGTGTACCTCACTACCACTGCTATAACTCTCCCCTGACACAATGTTTAGTGTACCTCACTACCACTGCTATAACTCTCCCCCTGACACAATGTTAGTGTACCTCACTACCACTGGTATAACTCTCCCCCTGACACAATGTTAGTGTACCTCACTACCACTGGTATAACTCTCCCCCTGACACAATGTTTAGTGTACCTCACTACCACTGGTATAACTTTCCCCTGACACAATGTTTAGTGTACCTCACTACCACTGGTATAACTCTCCCCCTGACACAATGTTTAGTGTACCTCACTACCACTGGTATAACTCCCCTGACACAATGTTTAGTGTACCTCACTACCACTGGTATAACTCCCCTGACACAATGTTTAGTGTACCTCACTACCACTGCTATAACTCTCCCCTGACACAATGTTAGTGTACCTCACTACCACTGGTATAACTCTCCCCTGACACAATGTTAGTGTACCTCACTACCACTGGTATAACTCTCCCCTGACACAATGTTTAGTGTACCTCACTACCACTGGTATAACTCTCCCCTGACACAATGTTTAGTGTACCTCACTACCACTGCTATAACTCTCCCCTGACACAATGTTTAGTGTACCTCACTACCACTGCTATAACTCTCCCCTGACACAATGTTAGTGTACCTCACTACCACTGGTATAACTCTCCCCCTGACACAATGTTAGTGTACCTCACTACCACTGGTATAACTCTCCCCCTGACACAATGTTTAGTGTACCTCACTACCACTGGTATAACTCTCCCCTGACACAATGTTAGTGGTACCTCACTACCACTGGTTATAACTCTCCCTGACACAATGTTAGGTGTACCTCACTACCACTGCTATAACTCTCCCCTGACACAATGTTAGTGTACCTCACTACCACTGTATAACTCTCCCCTGACACAATGTTAGTGTACCTCACTACCACTGTATAACTCTCCCCTGACACAATGTTTAGTGTACCTCACTACCACTGTATAACTCTCCCCTGACACAATGTTAGTGTACCTCACTACCACTGTATAAACTCTCCCCTGACACAATGTTAGTGTACCTCACTACACTGCTATAACTCTCCCCCTGACACAATGTTAGTGTACCTCACTACCACTGCTATAACTCTCCCCTGACACAATGTTAGTGTACCTCACTACCACTGGTATAACTCTCCCCTGACACAATGTTAGTGTACCTCACTACCACTGCTATAACTCTCCCCTGACACAATGTTAGTGTACCTCACTACCACTGGTATAACTCTCCCCCTGACACAATGTTAGTGTACCTCACTACTACTGGTATAACTCTCCCCTGACACAATGTTAGTGTACCTCACTACCACTGGTATAACTCTCCCCTGACACAATGTTAGTGTACCTCACTACACTGGTATAACTCTCCCCTGACACAATGTTAGTGTACCTCACTACCACTGGTATAACTCTCCCCTGACACAATGTTAGTGTACCTCACTACCACTGGTATAACTCTCCCCTGACACAATGTTAGTGTACCTCACTACCACTGCTATAACTCTCCCCCTGACACAATGTTAGTGTACCTCACTACCACTGTATAACTCTCCCCTGACACAATGTTAGTGTACCTCACTACCACTGCTATAACTCTCCCCTGACACAATGTTAGTGTACCTCACTACCAGGTAAACTCTCCCCTGACACAATGTTAGTGTACCTCACTACCACTGCTATAACTCTCCCCTGACACAATGTTAGTGTACCTCACTACCACTGGTATAACTCTCCCCCTGACACAATGTTAGTGTACCTCACTACCACTGCTATAACTCTCCCCTGACACAATGTTTAGTGTACCTCACTACCACTGGTATAACTCTCCCCTGACACAATGTTAGTGTACCTCACTACCACTGCTATAACTCTCCCTGACAATGTTAGTGTACCTCACTACCACTGGTATAACTCTCCCCTGACACAATGTTAGTGTACCTCACTACCACTGCTATAACTCTCCCCTGACACAATGTTAGTGTACCTCACTACCACTGTATAACTCTCCCCTGACACAATGTTAGTGTACCTCACTACCACTGTTATAACTCTCCCCTGACACAATGTTAGTGTACCTCACTACCACTGCTATAACTCTCCCCTGACACAATGTTAGTGTACCTCACTACCACTGCTATAACTCTCCCCTGACACAATGTTAGTGTACCTCACTACCACTGCTATAACTCTCCCCCTGACACAATGTTAGTGTACCTCACTACATGCTATAACTCCCCCTGACACAATGTTAGTGTACCTCACTACCACTGGTATAACTCTCCCCTGAACAATGTTAGTGTACCTCACTACCACTGGTATAACTCTCCCCTGACACAATGTTAGTGTACCTCACTACCACTGGTATAACTCTCCCCTGACACAATGTTAGTGTACCTCACTACCACTGCTATAAACTCTCCCCTGACACAATGTTAGTGTACCTCACCACTGGTATAACTCTCCCTGACACAATGTTTAGTGTACCTCACTACCACTGGTATAACTCTCCCCTGACACAATGTTTAGTGTACCTCACTACCACTGGTATAAACTCCCCTGACACAATGTTAGTGTACCTCACTACCACTGTATAACTCTCCCCTGACACAATGTTTAGTGTACCTCACTACCACTGCTATAACTCTCCCCTGACACAATGTTAGTGTAACCTCACTACCACTGGTATAACTCTCCCTGACACAATGTTTAGTGTACCTCACTACCACTGGTATAACTCTCCCTGACACAATGTTTAGTGTACCTCACTACCACTGGTATAACTCCCCTGACACAATGTTTAGTGTACCTCACTACCACTGCTATAACTCTCCCCTGACACAATGTTTAGTGTACCTCACTACCACTGCTATAACTCTCCCCTGACACAATGTTAGTGTACCTCACTACCACTGGTATAACTCTCCCCTGACACAATGTTAGTGTACCTCACTACCACTGGTATAACTCTCCCCTGACACAATGTTTAGTGTACCTCACCTCCCACTGGTATAACTCTCCCCTGACACAATGTTAGTGTACCTCACTACCACTGCTATAACTCTCCCCTGACACAATGTTTAGTGTACCTCACTTCCACTGGTATAACTCTCCCCCTGACACAATGTTAGTGTACCTCACTACCACTGGTATAACTCTCCCCCTGACACAATGTTAGTGTACCTCACTACCACTGGTATAACTCTCCCCTGACACAATGTTAGTGTACCTCACTACCACTGCTATAACTCTCCCCTGACACAATGTTTAGTGTACCTCACTACCACTGGTATAACTCTCCCCCTGACACAATGTTAGTGTACCTCACTACCACTGCTATAACTCTCCCCTGACACAATGTTTAGTGTACCTCACTACCCACTGCTATAACTCTCCCCTGACACAATGTTTTAGTGTACCTCACTACCACTGGTATAACTCTCCCCCTGACACCCTGTTAGTGTACCTCACTACCCACTTGTATAACTCTCCCCTGACACAACTGTTAGTGTACTCACTACCACTGTATAACTCCCCCTGACACAATGTAGTGTACCTCACTACCACTGTATAACTCTCCCCCCCTGACACAATGTTAGTGTACCTCACTACCACTGCTATAACTCTCCCCTGACACAATGTTTAGTGTACCTCACTACCACTGCTATAACTCTCCCCTGACACAATGTTAGTGTACCTCCTACCACTGCTATAACTCTCCCCTGACACAATGTTAGTGTACCTCACTACCACTGTATAACTCTCCCCTGACACAATGTTAGTGTACCTCACTACCACTGGTATAACTCTCCCCTGACACAATGTTTAGTGTACCTCACTACCACTGGTATAACTCTCCCCCTGACACAATGTTTAGTGTACCTCACTACCACTGCTATAACTCTCCCCTGACACAATGTTAGTGTACCTCACTACCACTGCTATAACTCTCCCCTGACACAATGTTAGTGTACCTCACTACCACTGGTATAACTCTCCCCCTGACACAATGTTTAGTGTACCTCACTACCACTGGTATAACTCTACCCTGACACAATGTTTAGTGTACCTCACTACCACTGGTATAACTCTCCCCTGACACAATGTTTAGTGTACCTCACTACCACTGCTATAACTCTCCCCTGACACAATGTTTAGTGTACCTCACCTACCACTGGTATAACTCTCCCCCTGACACAATGTTTAGTGTACCTCACTACCACTGCTATAACTCTCCCCTGACACAATGTTAGTGTACCTCACTACCACTGCTATAACTCTCCCCTGACACAATGTTAGTGTACCTCACTACCGACTGCTATAACTCTCCCCCCTGACACAATGTTTAGTGTACCTCACTACCACTGCTATAACTCTCCCCTCGACACAATGTTAGTGTACCTCACTACCACTGGTATAACTCTCCCCTGACACAATGTTAGTGTACCTCACTACCACTGCTATAACTCCTCCCTGACACAATTGTTTAGTGTACCTCACTACCACTGCTATAACTCTCCCCTGACACAATGTTAGTGTACCTCACTACCACTGGTATAACTCTCCCCTGACACAATGTTTAGTGTACCTCACTACCACTGCTATAACTCTCCCCCTGACACAATGTTTAGTGTACCTCACTACCACTGCTATAACTCTCCCCCTGACACAATGTTTAGTGTACCTCACTACCACTGCTATAACTCTCCCCTGACACAATGTTTAGTGTACCTCACTACCACTGCTATAACTCTCCCCTGACACAATGTTTAGTGTACCTCACTACCACTGCTATAACTCTCCCCTGACACAATGTTAGTGTACCTCACTACCACTGCTATAACTCTCCCCTGACACAATGTTTAGTGTACCTCACTACCACTGTATAACTCTCCCTGACACAATGTTAGTGTACCTCACTACCACTGCTATAACTCTCCCCTGACACAATGTTAGTGTACCTCACTACCACTGCTATAACTCTCCCCTGACACAATGTTAGTGTACCTCACTACCACTGCTATAACTCTCCCCTGACACAATGTTAGTGTACCTCACTACCACTGCTATAACTCTCCCCTGACACAATGTTAGTGTACCTCACTACCACTGCTATAACTCTCCCCTGACACAATGTTAGTGTACCTCACTACCACTGCTATAACTCTCCCCTGACACAATGTTAGTGTACCTCACTACCACTGCTATAACTCTCCCCTGACACAATGTTAGTGTACCTCACTACCACTGGTATAACTCTCCCCTGACACAATGTTAGTGTACCTCACTACCACTGCTATAACTCTCCCCTGACACAATGTTTAGTGTACCTCACTACCACTGCTATAACTCTCCCCTGACACAATGTTTAGTGTACCTCACTACCACTGGTATAACTCTCCCCTGACACAATGTTTAGTGTACCTCACTACCACTGCTATAACTCTCCCCTGACACAATGTTTAGTGTACCTCACTACCACTGGTATAACTCTCCCCTGACACAATGTTAGTGTACCTCACTACCACTGGTATAACTCTCCCCTGACACAATGTTAGTGTACCTCACTACCACTGCTATAACTCTCCCCTGACACAATGTTAGTGTACCTCACTACCACTGCTATAACTCTCCCCTGACACAATGTTAGTGTACCTCACTACCACTGCTATAACTCTCCCCTGACACAATGTTTAGTGTCTGGAACTGACCTGTGAGATTTATATTTATTTAATTTATATGAATTTATATAGTGTTTAAATTTACGTTAATATATATATTTTGATAGCAATTTCTATGATGTTTAGTGGACTGTATTTCTGCAATATTCTCATAAATCGACTTCTTACACATTGGGGGTTTGTATTAAATTTATATATATATGCAACCAATCAAACTACTGTATTAAACTACATATATTGGTAAATGAAATTGAGAGGTCTTATCTTATTGTATGGCAGGCCTGGTCCACCTGGTATAAACAAGGGTGGTCCACCTGGTATAAACAAGGGTGGTCCACCTGGTATAAACAAGGGTGGTCCACCTGGTATAAACAAGGGTGGTCCACCTGGTATAAACAAGGGTGGTCCACCTGGTATAAACAAGGGTGGTCCACCTGGTATAAACAAGGGTGGTCCACCTGGTATAAACAAGGGTGGTCCACCTGGTATAAACAAGGGTGGTCCACCTGGTATAAACAAGGGTGGTCCACCTGGTATAAACAAGGGTGGTCCACCTGGTATAAACAAGGGTGGTCCACCTGGTATAAACAAGGGTGGTCACCTGGTATAAACAAGGGTGGTCACCTGGTATAAACAAGGGTGGTCCACCTGGTATAACAATGGTGGTCCACCTGGTATAAACAAGGGTGGTCCACTGGTATAAACAGGGTGGTCCACCTGGTATAAACAAGGGTGGTCCACCTGGTATAAACAAGGGTGGTCCACCTGGTATAAACAAGGGTGGTCCACCTGGTATAAACAAGGGTGGTCCACCTGGTATAAACAAGGGTGGTCCACCTGGTATAAACAAGGGTGGTCCACCTGGTATAAACAAGGGTGGTCCACCTGGTATAAACAAGGGAGGTCCACCTGGTATAAACAAGGGTGGTCCACCTGGTATAAACAAGGGTGATGACACCAAATAATCCTCGTAGTTGAGACTGACATCAAAACCATGTACTGGTTTACCTAGGATTAATTGCTTCCTCTTCTGTTGTTCCTGTCAAAGAATCCTATATATACAACAACTATATCAGAGGAAATATGGGTATATTATTTATAAGATAAGGACCAAGGAATAGTTACCTGGGTTAAGTCGCTGTCTCTCATGCTAACCGGTTCGCCCCTATGTACCTATCATAACTGGCCAGAAGTAAGATAATAAAAGGGTTTCGGTAATACACTTGCCTTATAGTAGACGTAGTTGTGTGTCGATAACAGAAGTACTTTACTCCTGTGACACAGATGTCCAAGGGAGAATTCTAGGAGGTGAGCTCGCTCCAGCGACCTGTTGTCTTAGCAACACTGGCTGACTCCCTCCACCACTGACGCCCTGGCTCTCCTTGTCCAGGTGTCAGCAAGTGGTAGACAGGTCACATGTACTCTATTTTGTTACTGATAATTAACTTAATTCAAATGAGATGTTTTTATGATGTTAAAAGTCCAAAGACTGTTGTATTAAGAATAATTCCCAACAGAATAGCTTGGTGTATTTAAAGCGCTTTGTGGCAATGATATCTCGTTTTCTCTTGACGGAAAATTCCACTACCGCCACATCTTCTATGAGTGAATTTATTTATACAACAAGAGCAACATTATCAGCATATTGTATTTAATATTAGTAAATGGTGGCGGGTTTTCCGACAGTTAGTGTACCTCACCTCCCACTGGTATAAATTAGATGATTCCTTATGTCCTGGTCCAGCGACGGGAGACATCTCCCGTCACGCAGGGTGCAGTCGAGCCTCCACAGATCTCCAGTATCAGCTCTTGATACTGGTAATGGCTCAAAAGGGCCACCACTTACGGGCTATTCATGCCCGTGCCACCTTTTGGGTGGCTTAATCTTCATCAATCAATCATCAATGTCCTGGTCAAGTTACAGCCCCGCTCCTGTGCCAGGTAAGTCCACTACGGGCTCACCATAGCCCGTGCTACTTGGAACTTTTGTTCCGAGTAGCTGAATCTATAACAACATGTCCTGGTTTTACGCGCAATTCATGCCCGTGCCACTTCTTGGGTGGCTTAATCTTCATCAATCATCAGTGTCCTGGTTCTGCAGTCCCCGAGCTTGTCCCATTGGCATGAATGGCAGCCTCTGAAGCCAAAGCCTTGACCGACTCAACCGACTCCGAAGATGAACCCATGGAAGCCACCCACGACGACTCAACCGATTCCGAAGCTTCAGTCCATGTCACCAGCTCTCCCTCAGCCGCCCAGGAACCACCTCCCCCTCCAGATCCCGCACCATCACCAACTGGACTGACAGGCTTTCATGCTGCCTCCTCTGGGTATATCCGACGAGGCAGCGTATTTTCCTAGGAGGACAGACATTATAACTCCATAATCCACAACTACGACTGGGAATACCAGGGCAGGGAAGCAGGACGGATCCTTCACATGGTCGTCCCTCAAGAACGTCTCGACGACCTCTGTGGCTACGGCACCTTGAAGAAGGAAATTCGACCAGACTACCAACATCGGGGAACTGGGATTAGGAAACTAATCCTCTTGTGGCACCCGGGCGTCTCCCCCCTAGACCGGCCGACTGTGGCCAGCCCACCGACAGCCTGCTGGGTCCTGTGGCACTCAACTGTGAGTAACGTGTGTACCCAATTAATTCACTGATCTGACCAGCCTTACGTGGTTTTGGATTGGATTGGCGCGTCCACGGACCCCATCCCCAGATCTCCAGTATCAACTATTGATACAGATAATGGCTCCAAAGAGCCTTCACTTATGGGCTCACCATAACCTGTGCTACTTGGAACTTTTGTTCCGAGTAGCTGAATCTAAAACAACAGCAACAACAACAACATGTCCTGATCATCAGGAGCATGGACAACATTCACTCCAAACTTCTACCACCCGTGGGCTCTACTCGTGCCCGTGCCACCTCTTGTGGTGACTTAATCTTCATCAATCAATCATGTCCTGTCATTCCTCACTTGAGAATGAACCATGTAGGTTCGAAATGCTATGTAAACTATAATAAGTACAATACATTATACAGTTAGTTTTTGTTCTTTAGTCAACTTTGAGCAAATGTTCCATTTGGAGAAATCTTCTTTCAAATACACCAAACTGCAAGAGCACTAGTCAGAGGGAGAGAAACCCTAAACAAGAAAATAGTCCATACGGAGAATGCCGTCATACTCAGTGAAACATGTCTAAATGAACACCTGCTGCCAGTATCCACCAGTGAAGAGAAAAGATGATACAGCAACGGGTCGAGGGGTGACCCAGAGAGGCGGAAGAACTCTAACCACACATCATCATCATCATCATCATCATCAGCATCATCATCATCATCATCAGCATCATCATCATCATCATCAGCATCATCATCATCATTCCAACTCGTCTCCAAACTCCCGGAATAACTGGCTTTGAGGGATTTATCTGAGCTGCCCCTATACTGCTGGTGAGACGGAGTGGTCTAACTGGGGATTTATGTGGATATTACTGGAGATTTATGTGGATATTACTGGGGATTTGTGTGGCTATTGGTGAGCTATTTAGCAAATTTTACAATAATGTCTTACTGACATCTGACAATGACGGCTACATCATCGTGGTGTTGTTCTACTGCAGGGTAAACCAGACACCTGCGGCCGTGATCTCACTGTGAGTACTGTGACACCGTGGCGGGGCCGTCACACTCACAGTCAACAACTACAACAATAATTACCAATAATTAATTATAAACAGAGATGGTACACAATCAACTCAATGGTTCTCAAAGAACTCAAAATGCACAGAGGTACTCAAAGAATACAAAAAGCACAAAGGTACTCAAGGAACACAAAGAGCACAAGGGTAGTCAAAGAACACAAACAGCACAACGGTAGCACAATCGACTTGAGAATTGTCCAGGACGGACCGAAATGTCGTCGTCCCTTCACTTTCTAGTGTGTGGTCTGGTCAGCACAACGGTACTCAAAAACTCAAAGAACACAAAGAGCATAAAGGTACTCAAAGAGCACAAAGGTACTCAAAGAACACAAAGGTACTCAAAGAGCACAAAGGTACTCAAAGAACACAGGGGACCCAAAATTACTCATAATATAAAAACATCCCAAATTAAACAATATTAGAACTATTGTATATTATAATACTGGTAATAGTATTTTAACAAGAAAAACTAGTTACTTTAATATATTGATTGTGTTGATTAAAGAGACAGAGACATTCACAACAATGAAAAGCTCTATGGAATTGTGGGAAACTGTTTGGCTATCTTATGATGATTGTGCTGGTGAGGGGTTGAGATTTGGCTCTTTGGTTCCGCCTCTAAACCGTCAATCAAGTGGTGAACAGGTTCCTGAGCCTATTGGGCTCTATCATATTTACAATTGCAACTGTGTAAGGCAAATCATTGCCTAATGCATTTACTCAGTTTACTTGGGTACTCAGTTTCTACCTGTGTCCCCTTTGTGCGAGTAACACCTATGTTAAATAATCTTCAATTCCCCGGAGTATTTTGTACTTGGTAATCATGTCTCCTCTAACTCTTCTCTCCACCAGCAACGTGAGGTGCAGTTAATACAACCTTTCCTCATAACTATCCTCATAGTTCAGGAACTAGTCTAGTGGTATATCCCTGAACCTTCTCCAACCTCATCTTGTGCTTCACACGATATGGACTCCATGCTGAAGCTGAATATTTCAGGATTGGTCTGACATATGTGGAACAAAAGGTACTAAATGATTCCTTGCAAAAATGTCAAAAGACAGTTCTGATGTTAGCGAGCCATGTATACGCCACTGAGGTTATCTTTTTTATATGTGGTTCAGGAGGCAGGTTTCCTGTTATATCAGCTCCTAAGCTCTTTTATCTTTCCATTTCTTGGAGGCCTTTGTCTGCTGTTTGGTACCTTGTGTCTGGCCTCTTCCTCTACAAACTCCTGCTACACAAACCTCAGCTTGTATATTTTAATTTCTAGTAAGTGGATTGTTGTTGTTGTTAAAGATTCGCTACCTGGAACAAAAAGTTCCAAGTAGCACGGGCTATGGTGAGCCCGTCTAGTAAGTGGATCAATTATACATGAATAGAAAAAGATAAAAAAGTAGTATATGCAAGAAAATCTGTTGGTATATTATGGGGGCCTGTCCGGGAGTTTCCTTTATTAATTGTAATTATCGGACTAAAATATACAGTTATCATTTTCTAAAAGTATTGGTATCCAGTCATATGAGAGTAACCTTAGGAACTGTATGATAAGAAATAACTTCCAACATCAAAGTATGTAAGATTGAATATATATTTCAATTTGCAAAGTGTTGTAGTGTGAGGATGTGTTAGACGAGTATGTGCAGAACTTGTCCAAAACTAGTCGAAAACAGTGGTCCACTAGTCTGGCACCAGGGGCTCAACTGGCACCAGGGGCTCAACTGGCACCAGGGGCTCAACTGGCACCAGGGGCTCACCAGGCACCAGGGACTCACCAGGCACCAGGGGCTCACCTGGCACCAGGGGCTCACCTGGCACCAGGGGCTCACCTGGCACCAGGGGCTCACCTGGCACCAGGGGCTCATCTGGCACCAGGGGCTCACCTCTACACGTGCTAGTTCTCCTCCTGTGCCTCTGGAAGGCGTCTCACTTTATGTATTGTTCAGTGGGCCTTCTTCCCCCTGGCTAGGGGGGGGGGGGGTGATCCCTGCTGCATATTACAGTGTTGGGCGGACAAAAACTGTGTATATTGTCTTGAAGGAATTTTTATTTCAGTTGAAATCCTTCGTGACTCTTCTGAAACCATGCTGTTTATCACATAGTAGCCGCTGATGGTCACAAAATGATATAAATTGATGAGATTGTTCACTTTTTCTCTCTCTCTTCTCTCTCTCTCTCTCTCTCTGTCTGTCTGTCTGTCTGTCTGTCTGTCTCTCTCTCTCTTCTCTTCTCCCTCTCTCTCTCTCTCTCTCTCT